>NC_142937.1:32944022-33024022 GCF_046866305.1 Octopus bimaculoides
AAGGGCAAAATAAGGAGAACTTGGAAATCTAATATATCTTGATACAACTGTAAGAAGATATAGAAGGGAATAATTGCTGAAAAGGAAAAAATCCAAATAATGTTTACAAAAAAAAGGGGAAGAAGTCAATCTAACAGAATTAATCATGAAAACATTCAAATGATATGAATTTATTCCTTTGGGAAGAACAATAATGAAAGATGTGAGATCAATGAAGTAAATGCCAAATTGCGGCAGTTACAGTGACTTTAGAAAAATTATATGCTATTTGGGAAAAATATACAGATAAGCAACAAGATTCTGTTTTAAAAGCAACACTAATTTTGTCTGCACTTTATTTTTGTGAAACATAGACACTAAACACTGAAAGTGAAAAAAAAAAAATCATAAAATGGAATTTTATACAAAGATGTTTCATGTTTCATACACAATATGTTGAACTAATGAGAATGGTAGGAAAGGAATTCTTAAAAACATTGCAATGTCCGAGCGTGTTCATTGCCAGAGCAGCTGTCTGGCTTCTGTGCTAGTGGCCTGTAGATAGCACCATTTGAGTGTAATCGTTACCAGTGTTGCCTTCTAGCACTTGTGCTGGTGGCACATTAGAAAATCATTCAAGCAAGGTAGTTGCCAGTGCCGCTGGACTGGCTCCCATGCAGGTGGCACGTAAAAAAACACCTTTTTGAGCGTGGCCGTTGCCAATACCGTGTGACTGGCCCTCGTGCTGGTGGCACGTAAAAGCACCCACTACACTCTTGGAGTGGTTGACATTAGGAAGGGCATCCAGCTGTAGAAACTCTGCCAGATCAGATTGGAGCCTGGTGCATGGGTCAGATGGTTTATTGCTGCCAATTCTTCCAGGCAAAATGCTTGCAGAATGTTAGGAATAAATGACAGTAACACTCATTTACAATTATCACCAGTCCTCAGTCAAATCGTCCAACCCATGCTAGCATGGAAGGTGGACGTTAGACGATGATGATTGCAAAACTGTTGGCTGTTAAAAGTGATAAAATGAAGCTGACCTTCAGTGCAGAACACTTGTGGAATGTGTCATGTAGATGAACATGAACAACATAGTAAGACTGTGCTGAGAAAAGTCTGGGTATAAGAAAAATCAGATGCAGTGTGCAGGAAAGGAAAGTTGTACCGGGATGGATATGTGATGTGCACTGATGAAGACAGCTGTATAAAGAAGTTCTGGTCATTAAATGTAGGTAGAGCTAGTGGAAGGAGACCCAAAAAGGTATGAGATGAAGTGTTGAAGGGTGATCTTGGGACCTTGAATTTCATGGAAATTACTTGAAAATGAAGTGACTTGTGATATGAAGTTATCAGGAAGACCAATCCAACTCAACACACATATGAAGTCGTAACTCACAATTTCATATTAAAATTTTGTTGTGTTGTTCTGAAAGTACTCTGTGTGTGTGTGTGTGTGTGTGTATGCCTAATTTCCTCCTCAAGACATCCACACCATTCTTTCATCTCTCTAACTGCAGCTTTCACTTTATATAACTTGTCTTTCTCACTACCTAAAACCATTTCACTTGAAATCTATTCTTCACCCTTAATACTGCCCTCTACATCCACATCTTACATGAACCCCCCCTCACACACACACACTCACTCACTCCCTACTTACCATCCACTCAACACTTGTTCTTCATTCATTATATTCACCTTGTCACTCATTCCCTATCACTATCTCTACTCACAAACACTCCCAGTTCTTTAGCCCCACCCCCATTCGCTTCTTGTCTTGTACCTTGAGGGTCTGTGCAGACACCTCAACACCTGTATTACCTCTTTTCTGTTTCATCATAATCACCCCCACTTCTTCTAAAATGTGAACAGCCATGTAGCCCCTCTACAGCAAGAATATTCTGGCCCCTCCTCTCATACTGTAACCCATTGTCTCATTAGAATATAGCCACCTCTCTTGGAGTTTGTACTCTAGCAAGCTGCATGGCAATTTTACTGGTGGCAGGTCAAAAACAAAGCACCTAACACATGCTGTAATGTGGTTCGCACTAGAAAGGGTATCCTGCCATAGAAACCATGCCAAACTAGACAGTAAAACACGACGCAGTCCTTTGACATGTCAGACTGTCGGATCCCGTCAAATTATCCAGTTGATGTCAGCATTAGAGATGGATCTTACATGATTATGATGTATGTATGTTTGTGTGTGTAAACATACATATATCATCATCATCATCATTTTAACATTCGCTTTTCCATGCTTGCATGGGTCAGGTGGTTTATTGCTGCCAATTCTTCCAGGCAAAATGCTTGCAGAATGTTAGGAATAAATGACAGTAACACTCATTTACAATTATCACATGATATCAAAACAAGGAGATGCAAACACAGGCAGAGAGAGAGAGAGAGAGAGGCTTCTTTCAGTTTTCATTTACCAAGTGCACTCACAAGGTTTTGGTTGGCCCAATGTGTGTGTTTGTTTGTGTGTGCATGTATACACACTTATTTTCATATAAACACATTCATATATATCTATAGATACACACGCACACATGTACTTGTCTCCATTCAATCCATGCAAGCTTCAAAAAGTAGAAAAATGAACAAATAAATATTTATATATATGTGTGTGTGTATGTGCCTGTATGTGTATATTTTTATGCATATATCTATATGTCTGTGTATGTATGCAAGATTGTATTTTGCCAATTATATATACCTTATGTGCAAGTATGTTTGTGTATACACACACACACACACACACACACATGCATATCCATTTGTGCAGGTGTGCAAAGTGAAAAATTTAAGTATATATCCATTTGTTTAATTTAAAATTTTCTAAACCTTTTCTGTGTTTCTTTGTGTGAATATAAATTACATATCAGGCTCCTAGGCTATTCTTCTTACAAATATTTTAAACTTTATTCATTTATTTTCAAGGATTTGTTGCTTTCCAATCTAATCACCTCGGCAGAAATTGTATTCCGAACTCCAACAAGCAACAATTTCTCTATGTCACTTCTAGAATAGAAGAATTACTAATTAATTCTAGATCTAGCATTCCACTACTAGATAATATAGGAACTGTTATTTGTTCTTGGTTTTCATTAGTTTAGGTTAGGAAATGAGCTTCAGTGGTATTGGTATTGGTGGAGAGCTAGAGGGGAGGGGGGGGATGATGCTGCACTCCAGTACATCATGATCATCTGATGTCCACCTTTTCATGCTTGCATTGGTCAAATTGAATTTGCTCAGGCAGATTTCCTACAACCAGATGCCCTTCTTGACCAATCCTTACTTATCTCCTGATAAGGTAATAATATTTCTCTATGGAAATATGTTTCATTTTTTTTTTTTTATGGAAGACTATAAATGAACAACATTGTCTATACGATGGTTATGTTTGTTTACAGTCATCACATGATGTTAAGACAAAGGTACACAGAAACACACACACACATACACACATGACAGACTTCTTCCAGTTTCCTTTCAAATCCATTAACAAGGTTTTAGCTGGCCCAAGGCCATAGTAGAAGGCACTTGCCCAAGATGCCACACTGTGGGACTGAACCCAAGACCATATGGTTAGGAAACAAATGCCTTAAGCCCACAGCCATGCCTATGACAATCAAGAGAAAGAAAAATGTGTGTTGCATTTATTGGAGGAATTGTTAATGCTAATCTTTGAACTACAGTCCCTGAGCAGAAGAGATGAAATCTGAACTGACTTTGTAGCATCCTGAGTAAGTGTCCTCACTATAGCCTTGAGTTGATCCAAGCCTCATAAGTGAAAGTGGGTTGAGAGCAACAGTATGGAAGCCTTTTAGATGGAGCGTAGGTGTGGGTACATGTCTGTGGAATACTCAGCCACTTACGCATTAATTTAATGAGTTGGACATTCTGTTGATTGAACAACTGAATTCTCATTATCAAAATCTGACAGAGGATTCACCATAAACCCCCACACCCCGCCAAACACTCTTGTATAGTGAGAGAGATAGTTACATTTGTTCTCCTTGTTCTCCTTCTGTTTCTCTGCCTCCCCCTCTCTCTCTCTCCTACTCTTTTCCTCTCTCTCTTACTCCTTTACTCTATGTCTACACATACACACAAATCTGTTTAATCTATGTTACAAAGTTGTACACAAGTTACAAAGCTGTAAAACTTAATCCATGAATCATTGCGAAAATTGTTTATATTTTTCTATTAACAACAACAACAACAATAATAATAATAATCAGGTTGATTTTCTTTATTGAATAGTTTTTAATTTTTTCTTCTTTCTTTTTCTTCTCCTTGAGCACACATTTCTTTTTTTTTCCCTGTCTTAGCGTGCATACCTCATTGGTTGCAAGACCTGACCATAATGACTGCTTTTAAATTAGCCACAGAACTTCCAGATCATTTTTTCTTCTCTCTCTAGACTGTCAAATATACCACCTTGTTAAATGAAAATGTATCGTCTCCATCGTCGTCGTTGTCGTCATCATCATCATCATTTTTGTTTTGATTTTCTGATGAATTTCCATAAATCCCAATTTGATCACGTCAAGTAATGGTGAAGTGATTCCAAGTGATGTGAACAAGATTATCTGCTGGGAGATAACGTTATTAATTTAACAATTATTGTGTTGCAAATGTGATAAGACCAATGTGTAAAGCTGAAGGTGGTGGTTAAATGTGTCAGGTTTTGTTGCTTTGTATGTATATGTGTGTGTGTGTAAGTGAGAGAGAAAGGGGAGAGTGTGTATTTGTGTATGTATGGGTGAATGTAAGCTGGATACAGTACAATTGATTGGATAAAGCCATTTACTGGATATTTTCTGTGGCTGCAAGAAAATCTAGGAAGATAAATGTGTTGATATCTATGGACTAGCAATTGCCTTAGCTGTGTTGTGTCTGAAAAATATTTATATCATTCTTTGACTGATCAGACTTGCTGTAGGTATTTTCTATCCATAAAATCGAGTTTAATTTTTGTTTTTTTTATCTGTATTATAGAAAGAATCTGATAATAGGAGATGATAAATATCTATAATTTAAAAACTGTTTCGGGAATCATAAACATATTATTTACAAATTTTTTCCCCATAAGAAAGATTCCATGGAAAATGTTTGTCTCTGCATCCCATGGTGCACAAAATTAGCAAAATAATTAGTGCAGGAGTTTTGGGGAGGCGAGAAGTTTGGAATGATAAAGAGAAGAGATGCAGGGGTAATTGGGTGGGGTGTGTGTGTGTGTGGAGGGGGGGGGGGTCAGCAGTGGAGGCTTTCACCTTGACTATCTGCAAATATACAGATAAGCTGCTTCAGTATCTGATCCATTATCATCAACAGGTTTCTTCTGAAACAAAGAATTAAAAACATAACCTGATATCAGATTTGATCAAAATTGCTGAATATTTGAATTTCTTTCTTTCTTTCTTTCTTTTCTTTCTTAATGACATTATAGACAGTGAGAACATTGTTACCATTTCTAGACTGGAATGTAGCTCCAGCTGGTCTGTTATTCATGTAATGATTACTGTTTTAGTCGTATAAGTGTCATCTACTGTTCTGTCTCTGTTTACATTTTGGTCCTCACTACAGTCACATTAGCTGTAGTTTACCTACCTCTATCACATTTTGCCTTTGCCACAGTCACATTTGCTGGAACTGTTCCGTCTCTATTAGATATCTCAGTCCCATCATATTTACATCATTTAAGAAACATGTTTCAATGTTTGGTTAAGTATCTTGACTATAATCTCTTCATTGGTCCCTATCGATCTCAGAATACATATTGTATATCAGGATTACCAGCACTTCAGACAGATGAAGTATACATTTACATAAATATTAAACTTGGTAGAATCAGTTCACCCATTTATTATAAATATTATATTTGGTTTACTTTATTATTCCTTTAAATATTAAGCTAGCATGATCCGCTGGATGTGTACTGTCAGTGTGCACACACAACAGAGTGTAAGCGCCCTGAGATAAAATTTTGGACATAAGAAGGATCAGATGTGGCATGCAAGAGAGTTGTTTGCACTGGTATGGTCATGTACTACAGGTGGATGAAGAGTGTGTGAAGAAGTGCCACTCCCAAACAGTTGAAGGAATCCGGGGTGGAGGTAGACCCAGGAAGACCCGGGATGAGGTAGTGAAGCATGACCTTTGAATGTTGGGCCTCACAGAGGCAATGCCGAAAGACCGAGACCTCTGGAGATATGCTGTGACTGCGAAGACTTGGGAAATAAAGTGAGTTCACGGCTGTATCCTACACCAGTTTCGCATAACCAGCCCCAGTCCATTCAAAAGTACCTTGGATCATAGGGCGACATGCTCTGCTTGAGGAGACCTATTGAGTCAAGTACATCAACATCAAAATGAAAATCAAATGGAAAATGTAGTTGTGATCCCTGTGCCAGTGGAACGTAAAAAGCACCATCCAAACGTGGCTGATGCCAGCGCTGTCTTGACTGGCTTCCATGCCAGTGGCATGTAAAAAGCACCAACTGCTTGTGGCTGTTGCCAACCACCTCTGGCCCCTGTGCTGGTGGCACGTAAAAAGCACCCGCTACACTCACGGAGTGGTTGGCGTTAGGAAAGGCATTCAGCTGTAGAAACACTGCCAGATCAGATTGGAGCCTGGTGCAGTCTTCTGACTTCCCAGACCCCAGTCAAACCATCCAACCCATGCTAGCATGGAAAACAGACGTTAAACGATGATGATGGTGAGGGAGGGAAGGAATGTTAATGTCAAGTACAAATGTGATGAAGAAATGATTGGTGGAAATATATTGCTTTAAAAATATAAGAGTTAACTAGAAATGTTCCATCATATTATTGAGTTCCATCATATTATTGAGTTCCATCATATTATTATGCAAGAATCAATCATTATTCGCTTGCCAGTATGTGTGTTTTTTTTTTGTATATTTCTTTTGTCAGCTGTATCTATATATTAGGACTGTGTATATAATTTTGGGTTTTTGTTTCTTTTTTTTCTTTACTTCTCTCAGATTAAGTGCTGCCAAAGTTGAGGATTTTGTAATGGCTGTGAGAGAAGTTCATCTTCAGTTCCATTGGCCATTTCCAATTCCCCCTAGCTGTCATTATCAACATCTGAAGAGAACACTGGCTGGTTAGTATTTCTTCATTCTACTCTGTTGTATTAAATACTGTGCATGTTTAATTATAATTTTGACTTCTGCAGGATATGTTTATTTAAATATACAAGTAATGTTAATCTGAAACAAGAGTTCTATTAGTGACAAAGAACAGAAAGAACTGGATAATAATGAAGGTCATGTATTGAGTTATCGGCTACAAGTGTGAAAACTGATGTTGTTGGACATGAAAGATACCTAGCATCATCACACTGTAAAATAATTGATTGTTTAGGAATTTGTGTTAGCGACATCCTTAACGACTTTAGAACTTTAAGTAATTGCTGCATGTTGAAAGTATTGGAGATTTTTAAAGATTTGAACAAATAAAGACTGTCACAGTTGTTAATATTCATTTCTTACATAGACATAAGGTATGTTTATAGTTGATTGGGTAATTATACTGTGATGTTCATGTCTTTCTCATTAGAAACGAAAGTGAAGTGAGAGTTGTTTCTACATTTACTGAAACAGAATAATTAAACTGAAGTAGCTATGGTAGTTAACTTTCATGTTCAAATACAGATCAAATTTATGAAGTGTATAATTCAGCAAGACATTTAATTCTACATTATCCAGTATACTTACTAGGAATAGATTCCAGATCATTAGGGAATGTTACCTGTGATTTAGACTATCATTCTGCCCAAGTGGAGAGTTATCTTGTATCTGATGATAGTAATCCTCAACCCTTGAAGAAACCTCAGTCTGCTAAACATCACATCCAAATTATCCTCAAATTACACTCTATCATCTTTAAAAAAAATGAAGGACATACTGGATAGTGTAGTTCTAGATATACTATGTCTGAAAGCAAGACATGCTGGCTATGAGTAGAATACTTTTTATAGTAGGTCTACTGGATCAAGGTTGACGTGTAGCTAAACAATAATCTCTTCTGGGTTATAAGACATATTTTCAGTTTGAGCATTAATAAGTCACAATACAGTTTTTGAAGAAAGGTTTCAATGCTTTTACTAGTTGTGAAAATTCAGTTATTCTTTGAAACAAATAATTTATGAACAAAAAAATATATCATGTTTACTTTGTGGAAGCAAATCTGCACTTAATAAATCAAGAGATCTGAATAGCTGAAAATAGATAAAAGTAAAACAGTTTTGTAAAGAAAACAAATTAATTATTCATAGTAAATTATTTTCTGCATTTCTTTTTTCAGGAATGTGTTTTCTAATTTTCCCCTGCACGTGTGTGTATGTGTGTGTGTATTGTTTATGGAACACATGCATATATCTGTATATGTTAGTGTCTGTATACATGTGCGTGTATGATTTCCTGTATGTTTGTATAATTCTTTGTGTGGATTTATATGTATGGTTCTCTTCTATTACCTCCTATGTCTAACTTTATGGTTAAATCTTTAACTTCACTGGTTATCATAAGTTAGCAGGTCTGTCCTTGTACACTAGTTAACGTAATGCTTTTATCACTATTAAGGACCATAAGCCAACTTCACATCAAACCTTAAATGCAGGCTGATAAACCCTACTATGTCTGAGATTGATATAGTTTACAAACAGTTTGGCCATATAGTTTTTGCTCCATTGCCCAGCTTGTTCCTATGATATTCACTGTTACAGTAAATTATGATTAGAGACAGCAGTAGGTTTAACTAACAGTTAGTAAACATATGCAATAAGATAAGTCAGAAGAATTCAACATGAATTCTAATGTTGTGCTTTGATAATGTGTTATGAAAATTCAAATTATGTACTTTATAAGATAGTTTTTGTGTGGCTTTAAATACAATATGGAAACATTCATTAAAAAAATTGCTAAAACGAACTTAAATGTTTTTAACAAAATGCACTAGACTTTTAGAGAAAAAGCACAAAATACATTTGGTTGTTCTGGACTTTAAGAATATGTGAAAATGAAAATAAATTCTGAACACCAAGAGAAATTTTATGCAAGATTCAAGAATATTTTACTTATTTTATTTTGAGATTCTTTTGCAGAAGTTGACACCATTTTTTGTTACTTTTGGGGGTTAAAAGAAATTAATATAGATTAAATACCAAATGTGTTTCTCTTTCTCTCACAAAATAGCATCAAACTGCAACTTGACTCCATCATCTGGTTCACCTGCCTACATGGATCTTATGAATGGTCTGGATTCTGAGTCTCCAGCTGCTGCCACAAAATGTAATTCTGAGCTGTTGAATCTGGAAACCTCACAGCCACTTACTGTTGATTCAATCAGTTCTGCTTATGCATCTGCAGAAGTTTTCCTAAAGCCACAAACAAACAAAAGTAAGTATCAAAATTTACCATTATTCATCCCAACCAAGGTGACATTTCAGAACTAAACTGAATATTCAAAGACAGTTTATTTCTTAAAAGGTTTCTTATACTATTTTAGATTAACTGTCTCCACAGTGAGAATTCTGTCACAATATTTATAAATAGCTGGCACCATGAAGTGAAAGTTATTAAATTTTAATACTGCCGATTTCCATCTTAAGAAAAATAATACATAAATGTAATTTTTTTTTACTAATTTAAAATTGTAAGTTTCTTTTTCTTAGTTGCCAAAATGACTTGTTCTGTTCCTATGGTGAAAAATGAATAAGGCAATGAAAATATATTGAACTCATGACACAAAAATCCTGGTTTTTAAATCTATCTACTAACACTATGCCATACCCAAAATCAGGGTATACTACTGCATTTTCTACTGTCAATTTAAGTAGAAGTAAATATCACAAATCAACAGAAGTCAAGTTTCTGTTTCAATGTGGCTTTGGTCTACCTTTCCTCAAAATATGGACTCTTCCTACATTCTGTTTGCAGGCATTTCGTTGTGTCTTCAAGTAAGACATTTCTGATTTTTATAGCTTCAATTTACGTATGGCTAGTTGTGACAGTTGACACTTCTTTTCTTTAAAAGATAACAAAATGTTAAAACTGTCTTTTATTTTTTCCCCAATCAAGTTGAATCCAAGTTTTTTTCTAATAAATGGAAAAATAATGTAACCAAGGCTGACACTGACAGATTTAATGCAGTTTATTGTTACTACCTGGTCTGTTACTCAAACAAGTTTCAAGAAACACACTTTGATGTGACAATTTTAATTAAAGTGGGTCTTTTGGAGAAAAAGAAATGGTGAGATCAATGTTGAGTCTGAACTTCTGTTGATCTTGGAAATTGTAGTTAGTAGAATACAAATGCGGGAAAGAAGGATTGCAAAGTATTTAATGTAGCATTGAATGTGTAAGACAGCTGCAGAGGTAATAGGATATAAATTGGGTACATGGTGAAAGGTAAGACATTACTTGGTATTTGTGGAGTAGAAATCAATGGAATAATAAGAATAGAAGAGTCGTCAAACAGGCATTGGTTGTAATGTATTGGTAAACCTTTGTCTATCAGCTTTCTTTATGATGCAATTCAGGAGGTGTATGTGTGTAGTAGCAATGTTCCAGGTATGGGAGCATTTCCCAGATGGAGGAAGCCCTGAAATTTGTTGAGGGTCAGCAACATATTTGAGCTAAAGTATTTTCTGATGCCGAAGAGGAAGTTTAGTTTTGGCAATAAGATATATGTGGAGTATGACCACAATGAGAGTTTATCGATCATTGCAAAGTCCTGCATTAATAATGAATTTAAAGATTTTATTCATGTGATCTTAATGCGTAAGTTGGAAATAAGGCAAGACTGGAATCTTGGAATGTATAGTGATTGGGTCTTGGTGCCATCAGAAGAGACTATGTTGTCAGAAGTCTGTGATGAAGTATCTAATAAGGTGTGCAGTGTGGTACACATGGGAATGTGTGGCATTTAATATATGTGGAGAACGTAACCAAACCCTGAGGTTCACCAGAATGCATTGATCAATATACAGGTTGTAAAGTAGAAAAAAATGGTAAGAATTAGAGAAAAAGAATGTGTGTGTGTGAGAGAGAGAGAGTGAGAGAGAGAGAGAGAGAGAGAGAGAGAGAGAGAGAGAGAGAGAGAGAAATGTGAGAGATAAAGATTTGAGAGAGAAAGGAGTATATCTGAGTCTTCACTCATGCTATTGTAATCACCACTTTCCTTGTATTAACTTCTCTTAAATATATTATAAACTTCTGTCTAGCGAATGTTTGTAATGTATATCCACAGATGAAGATAGCAGCATTGCAACAACTGAAGTACTGTCAGACAACAGTTCTTGGTTGGCTGAGCAAGATGTTAGTGCTGATCCAATCACTTTGTCCTCAGACCTCATCTCACAAGAACTTGAAATGCTATCACAAGAAGTTGCTAACAAAGGTCCTCCCATATCAGATCTTGAACTCAGGTAACTTGTTTTTTAGTCTAATAATAGAAATAAAGTACATTGTTTATTATATGTAAGATTGTTTTAAGGCAGCAGACTGGCAGAATTGTTAGTGTGTTGGACAAAATACTTTGCAGCATTTCTTTTGGCTCTTTATGTTCTGAGTTCAAATTCTGCCTAGGTTGATTTTTAACTTTCATCCTTTCAGGGTCATTAAATTAACTGTCAGTTGAGTATTGAGGTCAGTGTAATTAACTAACCTCCTCCTCACAAATTTCAGGTCTTGTGCTTATTGTGCCTATAGTAGAAATTATTATTATTATTATTGGTTCTTTATATGTGGACAAAAATGTGTCTGTACTGCTATATTTATATGCATATGATCACATATGTTTGTTTTGTTAGTAGTCCTCTATTTGTCAATTAGGTGCATGTTGCTCCAAGCATTTTGTCATGCATTTAAATAATCACAAACTTCTGTCTTTGACAGTGTCTTATTTAATTAATTGCTCACTTGTCAATGAGTATACAGCTCTTTGGCTGATAATTCCTGTTTTGCTGACTCACTGATACAGACAACATGTCTACAATTTTATTCTTTGTTCTATTCTTTGAGGCACTCACTTGATATTCTTCTGATGATGAAGTGATTCTTCCAGCATCATGGAAATAATTGTAAGGATATGGATTATTAAATAAATCTATCTTGTTTTATTCTAGTTCTTTAATCATTATACATATATGGCTTTTAGCCAATACCTTCTGATGAGGACACATGGCTATGTTTCACAAAGCTATAAGAACTTATGTTGCTCCATACACCTGTGACATTGTGGATCTTTATGTAACAGGCATGGCTATAGCATAAGCCATAGTTCATCCGAAACAGCTGTCAAGATAAGACTATTACAAAATTGTTTTTTTAGTATTTTGTATTCTATGTAATTATACTCATCAAGCCTACTTATATTTCATCTACCTTTTTACTTGTATCTATATAAACTAGATTAAAGAGTACTTAATACAAGAAGTACAGTTTATGACAGTTTCTGAGGACTGGAATCATGAAACCAGTATCTACTGAGGTTTCAGCTTCAGATTTCAAACATATTTCTCCACTATTAAAAAGCTGTAGTTCAGTGTCAAAGTTGAACATTGCATCACTCTGGAAATACAATGTGAAAGTTCCATTAGTAATATTATTTTGTTGGCCAAAGTATCACCATTAAGATGGGATAAATATTTCTCACTGTGAGCCCTGCCTTTATCGGAAAACATTGTTTGCAGATTCAGCACCTTAAAACATGTGGTTCCTTGTTTGCTGTGTGAAATTTCCAAATCACATTGACCAAGTCAAGCTAATGTATGAAAAGCTCCCTGTATAGTTAGAAAATACTGATTTCTATGTGTTTGCCAAATCTCCAGTAATTTAAGTAAAGTGGAATGGTTCCAGCATTGCATACAGTGAATTGATAAATAATGATTGAATAAAGAAGCACAGATTATTTGTGTACTGTCGGCCATATTAATTCTATGTTGTAAGGTTTACTGATGGCCAGCTGTCTTTGTCTCAACAGATTGCAACTGCAATAGATAAGCTGTGTTCAATTAATAAGAAGGATTAAGTAAATAGATAATTATTGATGGGTTAATAATAAATTGGTAATTGATAGACAAGATAGGTAATTAGAGATCAACAGTAATATTAGATACATAATAATACATATATAATTAACTGGATCAATCATACTTAACACTCTGCTGCCTACTCATCCTGCCAAAATAATTATATAGTCACAATTATATGGAAAAACAATACAATTAGAATGGAATCAGATAAACTTGGTGAAGAAAGCAATTAGAAGTAACATTTACTTTAGCTTCAACACACAAAATTATAATAGTAAATTTTAAAAACAAAAAGAAGCATAAAGAGCCACAAGACATTCTGTCTTCTTCCTCTGTATCTATGTTATGTCTATGCTGTATCTACATTATGTCTATGCTGTATCTTTGTGCCACTGTATTTATGCTGTCTATGTAACTCTGCAAGCTGTATCTGAATAGTTATGTATCTATGCCATGTACCTATGTATCTATACTGTGCATGTAACACTGAGTCTATGCTGTGTCTAGCTATGATGTCTCTGAATCTATTCTGTGTCAATGTATTTAAGTTGCATCTCTATACCTTTGTGTATATGTGTATATATATATATATATATATATATATATATATATATATATATATATATATATATATACTGATACTACCTCTGATGTATTCTTCTTTTTTTGTATGGGGAGAATGGTAATACGTAATGAAATTAATTTAATTATAGTTATAATTGATTGAATTTTTTCCATGTTTTCTCACATTTGAAACGATCGTATGCATGGATTAAAATTTTAAAATTTATAAAACTTTAAACATTTTCTCTTCTCCATCTTTAACTGTTTGTTGAGTTTATATAGGATACATGTTCTATAAATGCTCATAACACACACATATATATATATATATATATATATATATATATATATATATATATACTGTACTTATGTCTTCCCATTCCTATGTATCTATACTGTGTCTATACCTCTGCACTTCTGTATATATTTATTTCTGTAGCAATATACCTTTGTGCCTCGGTATCAATGCTGTGTCTTTGTACCAATGTGCTCCTGTACAGTTATATCTCTGTATCCATGTACAGCTATACTCTTTTTTTTTTGTTGTTTTACCTTTGTACCTATTTACCTCTGTACCTATAAACTATATATAGGTACTGCTTCAGTACCTATATATTTGTGTACCTGTGTGCTTATGAATTTCTGTATTTGCTTCTATTTGTACAGCTATAGTTCTTTTTCCTCCAATATCATCAACAACAACAACACTATTTGCCTCTAATTTACATAACAGTAACATATTCTCCAATATAAACAACAGTATCAGAGCAATCCTGACAAATCTTTTGGGGAAGTTTATACATTTTGCGAAGAGGATATCTAAATTCTCCCTCAGTTTACAGTCTAAGTATGAAACTTCTCTATCTAATGTATCGGCCTTGTTTATAAAATAACAATACTGTTCCACTGAGTTCAGCAGGCCAGGAATGGTTCATTTTGAGATTCATTAACAACAGTTTGGTTAGCTCTGGTCATGTCCGAGTTGGTTTGTCAATCGTTCTGAGAATGATTAGTAAGGTGAGATAAAAAAAAGTCAGGTGAGATAAAAAAGAAAAAAGGCCTTGGTGTAATAGTTTAAGTATAATGAGAACTTGAGAAAAAAAAAATGATTGGATAACATTATTACTTTCTGGTTCAACTTCCAATAGGAGGTAAAGACTATATTGAGAATTGGGTGAAGTGGTGTCTGTGGATGTCTTGTTCTGAAGGAACAAAACCTAAAGCGGTAAACTTAAGAGATTGTTTTTTGAGAATTATTTACTAAGAATTGACTTTCACATAAGAAATTTGTTGTTGTTTGTTCCCACTTTGGCCTTGAATGATCAAAAGCTTTCCAGTTGTGATCATCCCATCTTTTTTCTTGAGAGGCTCTCTTGGTAGTCCGACTGCCTTTAGTTGGTTGGTGGATAGTCTGCCAAGAAAGTATAAATTCATTCCATCAATATGTTAAATGTAGTAACTGAAAAAGGTGTGTGTGTGTCTATATATGTGTGTGTCTCTGTACATGAATATGTATTCAGATACATAGTCATGCTTGTGTAAGTTTAGTTGTAGTTAGTATGTCTGTTTAAAGCAGTTCTAGTTTCATTTCCAGTTCATTAGAGCCACAACTGTATGGCTGGAAAGATTGATAATGTTGATTTTATTGATCTCTTTTCTCTATATATTGATCACTGAGATAAGAAAGTTTGGGTTTTCACAGTCTTCTTCTGTTATTTATTTTAATATGTGTCAACTGACAGTGATGAATTAATATGGAAGTAAAAATAATTCAACCGACTGGCTTTGGTTGAAGAGTAGGGCAGGACTGTGGTAGTTTTAATGTCTATATTGATTGACAGTGATAAATGAAACAGGAGAGAAATTTCATTTGAGTGAACTTTTGTCTAGAGATTGGCTGTTTATGTTAACCTAACTTATATAGACAGAGGCATGAAAGTGTGTTGAGGGGTGCGACTTGGTTTAGATACTAGACTGAATGGCGGGATACCAGGAAAAATAACATTTATGTAGGCTAGACCAAATAGAAGTAGATTCGTGTAAGATAGACCAGACTGAGGAAGTGGGCCTATATGGAGTAAACCAGGTAGAGGAGGTGGGTTTATATGGGACAGACCAGATAGAGGAGGTAGGTCAGCACAGAGTAAACCAGATAGAGGGGGTGGGTCTATATGGGGTAGACCAGATAGAAGAGGTGGGTCAGTGTGGAGTTAACCAGATAGAGGGGGTGGGTCTATGTACGGTAGAGCAGATAGAAGAGGTGGGTCTAGGTGGGATGGACCAGAGGAAGTGGGTCTGTGTAGAGTGTAGTCCCCTTTATCCCATCTAACTATTTCTCCTCACATTCTTATGAAATTTTCCTCTCTGTTCCCTTTCTCACTCAGCCAGTTTAATCCTCTCTGTCACTTCACCTATATCCACTCCCCACTGCACCTTGATGCTATGTCTTGGCACATATCCACCACCATCCCTCTCACTCTCTCCATCTCTATATTTCTCTGTGTGTCTCTTTTTCAATCTCTTCTTCTCCAAATTGGTTATCTTTGTACCTTTTCTACAGCAAGACACTTATCTCTATCCATCTATTATTCTTGTAATCTCTCATCAACTGGCACAAAGCCACCTCCCTCAATACTACTCTCCCCAGTTGAGGGGACTTAGTCCTGGCTTGCATGTTACTTGGTTACACCATTGGGGTTTGTACTTTGAAAAAAGTACCCAGTCCACTCTGTAAAGGGGTTGGTATTAGGAAGGGCATCAAGCCATAAAGCAGACAGTAGACCTTGGCACAGCCCTCTGGTCTGCCAGCTCTTGTCAAACCATCCAACGCATAGCAGCATGCCAAATGGATGTTAAATGACCACGATGATGTGTGTGTGTGTGTGTGTGTGTGTGTGTGTGTTTGTGTGTGTGTGTATATATATATATATATATATAAATCAGATAGTGGTACAACAATGCACCAATATTTACTGGAGATAGCAGTCGATAATATATGACGCTATATATAAGCATAGTTGACACATTACTCATATATTGTACCATTGTGAGTGACACTCAGTTCTACAAGGTGATATACACATAGAATTAACAGATTTTTAAAATTTTTATTGTTGTTATTGTTCTGTTATCATTTTCCAGATTTGTGAAGCATCTTATTTAAGTTTTCTTTGTTGTTGTTGTTGTTTGTGCATTTGTTTTAGTTATGGCTTTTTACATTTCTACTTGGTTACTCAAAAAAATTTTTTCCCTTTAACACAGAAATTACTTGTTTTCAAAATACATCTGCAAGTGATTGCAATAATCTTTTGAACATGCAGTAACTGGAACTGTTCTTCATTTCAGATACTTGTTGCAGCTGATTCTAGAGGCTGGTTGTCTAGAATGGGCCCTCATCATTTCTGTGGTGCTTCGTGATACTTTGGCTGTGGTTCGTACTGTAAATACTGCAAGCATGACAGATACACCCCTAGAGATGCTGGGGCGAATGAGGGAGGGCTTATCTTACCTGGAACTCTGGGCAGAAACAGAATGGTAAGTTGCATATTACTTCATGTCTTGAGACTTTTCATTTATTTCTCTATATCGGAACCGCTTCACAAACCTTCAGTACTTCAGGCAATGGTTTAAAATGTTCCTAATGCTTATTCTATAGTTGTATGAGAGACAGCATTACTGTTTTTATAATGAATACAAAACTGGATCTTAGGCCTCAATTCAGAGTTTGCAGTGTTCACACGATGACAGCAAATTGTCCTAAACATTTTGTTACAGATCTAAATATTTCCTCATTTGCCATGCTTCTTTTGTATGTCCACTACAATATTTTATTTGGTCAGGGCTGGCATTGTACATGATCAGCTTATATTTAGATGCTGATTTACTCTAAAGAAACAAATGTCTTTGAAGTCATTTCAGGATTGTTTCTCTTGCAGTATATGGTACTGGTGATTGCCAAGGAGCTAGAAATGCATTCACTGTTCTGCCAAGAGAAGATGTCTGGGAATGACTGTTGGTGTTTTACAACATGTATAGCCCACAGCGATAAAGGTTTTCTCTGATAAATTTCACAGTGAAGACAACCTTTGTCCCATGTCTCCCAAATTGATCTAAATGTTTGTTTGTACATAAAATCATTGTTATCTGGAAAAATATGAATAATCCTAATTAGTCAACATTTCTCTCTTGATTTTATGTTTTAATAAGTGTCATTAATACATTTATCTCTACTCCAGATTTTAGTGTTTAACGACTGTAAATAATATATATAATAATAATATATATATATATATATAGTCTCATAGCTTATATATATATAAGCTATGAGACTTGAACTCACACCTCCATGATTACGCGTCGCGGTGCTCTAAACCATTAAGCTAACCTTAATGAGGGCAGTTTAGCTTAATGGTTTAGAGCACCGCGATGCATAATCACGGAGGTGTGAGTTCGAGTCTCATATATATATAAATTTTGTTTTACTTTCATTTATTTATATTCTGGTGATAAGGTCTTTAGAAATTTGGATGTTTGTATATTATTGTAGGAATTATTTTTACAATCTGAAGACTTGATTGTGAGGGATTTGATGACTGGAGTGATATTTGAACTCATGATAATGTTATTAGTAGTTGTGTGCATTACAATCACCATCATCATGTCTAAATAGTATTACTCTTTTACTTGTTTCAGTCATTTGACTGTGGCCATGCTGGAGCACTGCCTTTAGTCGAGCAAATCAACACCAGGACTTATTCTTTGTAAGCCTGTCGGTCTCTTTTGCCAAGCTGCTAAGTTACGGGGACGTAAACACACCCGCATCGGTTGTCAAGCGATGTTGTGGGGACAAACACAGACACACACACAGACATATATACATATACATATATACGACAAGCTTCTTTCAGTTTCCGTCTACCAAATCCACTCACAAGGCTTTGGTCGGCCCGAGGCTATAGTAGAAGACACTTGCCCAAGGTGCCATGCAGTGGGACTGAACCCTGAACCATGTGGTTGGTAAACAAGCTACTTAACACACAGCCACTCCTGCACCTATTATAAACTTTTTGTTGTATTAGTAAAAATTTATGTTAGAAAATAATTTTGATGATTATAATTTTTTCAGAAATTTATCCTAAGTTCTCTAAATTATTATTATTATTATTGCTTTCATCATCATCATCATTATTATTATTATTATTATTATTATTAATTGTTGACATGTCAGACAAAATGTTTAGTGGCACTTTCTTTGTCTTTACATTTTGAGTTCAAATTCTGCTGATGTTGACTTTGCCTTTCATCCTCTTGGTTGATGAAACAAGTACTGGTTGAGTACTAGGATTGATGTAATTGATTACCCCACACTCCCAAAATTTCATGCTGTGTGCCTATAATAGAAATTGTTATTAATTATTATGATTATTATTGAGTGAGAGAACAGTGCATGCCATCAAAGTGACACTGGGGTACAAATATACGAAACCCAATATACCCACCATGTCTACCTGTCTGATAAGGGTACACCAGGCACATGCATCACAACCATATGTGTGTGATATGCTGATGTTATATCAAAGTAAACAGCACATGACCTTGCATATGGGTGCCCAGATAGAATTTTCTTCAGTTTGAGTAGCCCAGCCTGCTCAAAAGTTCTCTGAATAAGGTTTGTTTAAGGATGTTGAATGAAACACCTATGTTTCTTGAGGTGAATTATTCAAACCCCAAAGAATTCCTCTGAATACATGGCTATGATGCTCCCCCTGCTACTTCTGCTCATGATCAGAGATGCACATATTGTCAGCCACTAAGTTACATGCTCAACTGCTTATGGTCAAGCAACTGACAAGCAAGCCCATCTTTTACTCCAAGATAAAACATACATGATAACACTTCCAATCAGTTATGTTCAGAAGCCATACTACTACTACTACTACTACTACTATTATTATTAATGTTATTATTATTATTTTAATCTTTCAGCATTGGCTACAAAACCTTCTTTCTTACAATAAACGAGCAGATTCAAGTGCTTGATAGAATTGCCAACCAGATGCCTGCCATTACTAGACTGTCTGTATTACCAGTTGAAGAAACTCCTGTCCATAATGAAAGCAAGACCCTGTCACCAGTCGTGCAGACAATCCGAACTGATAGTGTTGAGAAGAACAACACTGAACCTGATGAAGATAAAAACACTAAGACCAATGATTGTCTTTTATCTTGATAACAACCCACCGATTATCTGTGTATATCTTTCTGTGACATATATATATATCTCCTGGGAACACTGTATTGGCTGCTACCATTCCTCTACAGCCTCACTTCTTCATTGAAACACAACACAACACACCACAACTGTCATTACACCAACAACACAGTACCAATGTCCTTCAGTGAATAACAAGTTCCACTTTTACCTTCAACCTGTGAACCAGCAAAATTTCAAAACTTCAGATCATTTCCTCCTTTTCTCCTTCTTTCTCTTCTTGTCTGAAAACATTTTGATATTCTTCAACAACATAAAAGCTATATTTTCTGAATATATTATAATCTTTATGCTTCTCTGTAGCATCTTTTTTTTTTTTCTTTTTGTCTTCTCTCTCTCTAATTATCTTTTTTTTTTTTTTAAACTAAAGCTCTATTTTAATGAATTACATGACGACAACTGACCATCTTAGCTTTCATACAAAAAAAAAAAATAACAAACAAAAAATATTACAAGCCGAGACAAATCATGAGTAGTTATATTGTTCTCTGTCTCTGTTATGGGCTCCCAACCCTATACCTACTGCCGTTTTCTTTATCCCATTTTCGATTTTAATTCCCCCATCCCACCCCACCAGTCCTACTGCTTTTTATTGCCTTGTATCTTATTTCAATATCATCTTCCACAAACTAAAAATAAGACGAGAAGAAAGAAGAAAAAAGACAATAAATAAAATATAAACAATGAAAAATATGTACAAACAAAATTTAAAAAAAAAATATACAAAACAGAATAAAATGAAATTCTGTAAATAATTAAAATAATTTAAAAAAAGAAAGGAAAATAGAGAAAATTATGTGTATTATTTTTTGTGAAGTTGGACCAACTGCAAATTGCAGTGTGCAGTAATGATTACACAATGGTGTAGAATTGTTAAAATTGTCTGTAAATCTGGCATCGGTGCAATTCTGAATTTTGTTATCTATGAAGAAAGTATGGCTTCACTTGTGCCTCCCATTTCTCTCTCTCTTTATATTGTTTGTTTTACTGTACATTTGTCAATCATAGGTAAGTTTTATATTCCATACTTTGTAACAGTATGTACAGGAAGTGTAAACTGCAGTGAAAACGTGTACATTGCTGTTTTGTTGTGGAGTGTTTGTGTTTTATGTTTGTGGGTTTCCCATGTTCATAAAACTTGTGTTGTGTAAAGTTTTGGTTCCGAACTGTCTAAATCATGTTGTTGTTTTATAGCACAATTATAGCCATTCCTTCTCATTCCTGGCCTTGATGTCATTCATTAAATATAAGGTTCCTTATTATGCTATAAGCTCTGATTTCTGTATTGTACTTGGATGGACTTTGCATCAATGACATCATTTCTAATGCTATTTGTGTCTTGTATTACATCTTGCCATTGCCAAGCTTTGTTGCAGTTAGCTATGCATGAAGCTATGGACAGTATTTGATGATGCATTGCATAGTGATTAGTCTACAAAGTACTACTGTGGAGAGTATAAAATTACTAGTTTTTGTGCATTATATTCATGCTGCAGTTTTCTTTAAATCACATTGCAGTCAGATATGCACAAAACAATTTCGTTGTTTGTAGTTCACAAATTTGTACAATACATTCAGAACCAGGTACATCAATCAGTCTAGAATACTCATAACATCATAATTATTAGCAATCTGCTATTTAGTAACTTTGTGCCTTTTATCAGATGTGCATTATTTTCATCATCATCATTTCATTTAAAGCTTGTTTTCTCTTATATTTGGATGCACATTATTGACCATTGTGTGAGAGAGTGTGTGTGAATATAACATGGATATGACCTGGATGCCAATCCTAATTGACACTATAACAGGCAGACAAATGCTGTGTTGAGGACAACTATAACATGTGGAAGCAGCTGCTAGATACAAGAGCCAACTGCAACCATTTGCAGAAGCCAAAGTTGTTTATACTTTTGTTTGACAGTTGTAACTATACACACTTTGAATGATAGTGTGTGAAAAGGCATGAAAGCTACCCCAATGTTTAAGAAGTGGGGGGGGGGGGAATAATTTATTTTAATGAGATTTATGGATGCTAAAATATTAAATAAAGTTTTCTCTATCTTTAACAATGTGGTGGCAGTCATCACATGCCTTTGCTTATATATATCAGTAGCAATGTTTAACATAAACTACAAAATCTTTATGTTTTATCATCAAATGCAGGTGCTTAATGTAGTTGTAAACCCTTGAAAAACCAAGTCTGTGACCTGCTTGTAATTACTGCTTGAGCCTTTAAGTTCAATCATAGTAACTAGTCTAGAGAGGGAACAGTTTCTATCTGGTTGAATTACTGTTGATAGACTAGACAAGCACTTTCTGTAGAGATGTCCCAGTCATCTGACATATTTTTAAAAAAGCATTTTCTTCTATCTTCAACTTCCTGCAAACCAATTCCATGTAACAAGATGAATATCTAAATTCAAATTTTAAGACGAGTCATTAAAATTCCCAGCTCTTCCTCTGTTGTTTCAAGATTAATTCTTTATCTTTGATTATGAAAGTATGTGAGGAACTCTATCTGTAATAGCAATAACAATAGTGAAGTGTTAAAATACTCAACCGTTGATTTAAATATTATCAATCAATACCTTGTGATTATATTGACACATATTTTACTGTTTCAATCACTAAAAATCAATACTTCACTACTAATGTAACATTCAGGAGGTAAAAAAAAAAACTGTCCTAAAACAAAGTGATTCAATGCAAAGAGGGCTGAACAGTTTTTAAGTTTTTGATGTTTTAGCTGTGGACCTACAACACCACAGTGTTGTGTGGTGTCAAAGATAGAATATTGATTGCTGTCCTTTGAGCAGGTATTTCAGTATCCCTTTGACTCTTTCATTCATGCTTCCTCTCTCTGTATATGTATGTATGTTTGTGAGTGTGTGATTGGGAGAGAGAGAGAGAGACAGAGAGAAAACATTTTACTAGGAAGAAGTGCAATTGTTGTTCCTTGTAAAGCTTCTGCATACAGATTTTTATGAAGATCTCCAGTGACAGTGTTTCAACATGAATCTGCACAGTTCAGACTTTTCCATTGAAAGAATCTCTTACATTCTGACTTCATGATTTTGAAACTTTTCTGCAACCAAATACACCATTGCAGTTAGTTTATTCTGTAGTGATGCCTTTACAATTTGTCGCTGTATACAGTCTCAAAAATATCTTGTCACATACCATTAGATCTGTGGAATCTCTAGATTTCACAGAATAAACTGTATTTTTACATGTTGTTTTTGTTGGTCTTGTTTATTTCTTAAAAGTGATGTGTGGGGGATATTTTGTCGTTTGATGTGGTGTGTCTTCAATGTTTCTTGTTACTTTCTATGCTTATCAACATTGCACACTCTGGAAAAAATTTGATGTTCATGTTTAACTCAGGAGGAAAATAGACAAAACTGAGAAGGCTACATATCTCCCATCTTGTAATATTCAGGTTACCCTCTATGCTCTGTCTGCATAGAATGTATTATTTTTTTCACACATTTTTCATCTAGCTATCAGTGAAAATGTCCAGTCCATCTTTCACGTTCAATATTCTGCTTTTTAAATTCCCTTGACAGCTATTTCATTCTTCATTTTTAACTCTGTCTTCACCATATATTTAAAACATATTTTAACTGTTCCCCCCCTCTCTCTCTCTCTCTCTCTCTCTCTCATGTTGCTATCCTTGCTAACTCTCACCCCATCACCTCTCTGTCTGATGTTGCTATCCTTGCTGACTCTCACCCCATCACCTCTCTGATGTTACTCATTTATTTAAAATATAATAGAAATAAGATGATCTTAATGTTATCACATTAGAATTAAAAGTGAAAAAATAAAAGTGAAACAATATTATATCACATTACAATATAGATCCTATTCTTTCACTTTTGACACATAATACTGCACCAGTGCCAATGGTATATTGTTTTAATCCAAATGAAAAAGAAATTACATGTTGACACTCATGGAGTCTGATACTATATACCTTATAAGATTTGATTTGATTTGGTTGAGCCATTTGAGAATGCATAGGGAACAAAAAGAGAGACAAAGAATTTTATATATGTAGGTAGATGAACATTTTCTATAACACATGGAGGAAGTCAACCACTATTACTATTTGAAAGATATTTACTTCTCAAGACAAACTATCAGCAAATAATCTCTTTGTGCATTGGCTAGCCTGCATGTTTGTTTGTCTCACCAAATTGCAGCTGAGCCAAGAGAATCTTTACTAACTGTATACAATCATTCTGCCATTTCTCAATGTAAATGCTTGATTGCTCATTTTCATTCCAACTTTCCTTTGCCATTATTCTTGTCTCATCAATATGTGCATACCACTAGAGAGGCATATTACAAGTGTATGGTTTTGATTATCTGAATCAGATGGATCAATGATAAAACATTTAACTGATGAGAATAGTCAGTATAGAAATGGAAGAGCTCTAACCAGCTAGCTCACTTGAAGTACTAAGGCAGGGATGGAAAACTGTTTGTGTGGAAGGAGAACTGTTTGTGTGAAGACTAAAGACTACATTAAACTTGCCACCAATAATTTAATTTAATTGCTGTCAATAATTTAAAACCTTTTGTCAATATTGTTTAAATCGGTGGCAGCTAGCATACAACTAAAGCACAGCATATTAAGATAAATTTTTCATTCACTTACATCATCATCATTTGCTGTCAGCGTCGATACTGGCAAAGGCTTAATGGTTTGATTGTCTTTTCAAGAAAACAATCAACATTATCATCAGATATAAATTTTCACCAAGTTGTATTTATATATCCCAGTATCTGTTTTGACATGGTTTCTGTGAGTGGTTGCTGCTCTTCTTAATGCTAGCCACTTTACGGTGTACTCGGTGTCTTCTTGTAGCACCAGCACAAGTGAACATTGCCTTATTTTTAAGGTTGAAAGCCTAAAGTGGTCCCTGTAACTGAGAAAGAAGAGAGTGAGTGATGATTCTAGATAGTGGAGATGAGAAAGGACAAATGAGGTGAAAGGAATAGATTTATAGTTGTGACAAGATGGTAGAGGAGAGAATAACAGTCGTAGTCATTAATTGGAAGGGGAGAAGATGGCAGGAAAAAGGGTTAATGACAAGGGGAGTAGAATGGTTTGTGTAGCTGGAGTCTAGGGCTATCCTGCCTTACAAGAATGAATATGGACAGAAGATATGTGGGAAAGGGAACAAAGAAGGAGCTGTAGACTAAGGTGCAGAGGAATAAAAATTTAATAACTTCTTTGAGATTACTTTTGGTGAGACAGCACTATTAAATCTGCTTGTAACATGGGCATTTTAAGTTTTGATTAGTTCTTCAGACACTCTCTCATCAGTGTTCTCAACAAATTCTAGATATATGTCAAATATGAGAATGAAGATTTTCACCAATATGATGTGGAAAAGCATGAAATCAGCAAACATGTTTGTGAAGTTGAAGGGACCACCTTTTTCTAAATTTCAGTGCAATCTTCCGTACTATCAAATTTCTGGATAGTATCTTTAGATAATTAGCTCCATTTGTAACTTTCTGGTACCTGCAAAATAAGGCTGAAAAGCTATTGTCATGGTAATATCATGCTTTACAAAATCATTGAATCTTTGATTGAAAGTGATATTTTTTTAAAGACTCACAGTTATGCTCTTCATTTTCGTTAATTATTTTTGTGAACTGTAGAAAGCATTCTTCTGAAAGTTTCAAGTCAGTAATTTGGGATTTGATATCAACTTCTTTCTGCCACATCATATGAAGAATTATTACCTTACACTGAAATTGCTGAACTCATTTTGTTTTGACTGTCTCACATACAAACGTAACATCTTGATTAAAAGAATTTGTATCTGATGATAATGCTGATTGTTTTCTTGAATAAAAAAAACTCAATTGTTTTCTTTCACAAAGATAAATTTTGACTAATACTTGTCCATACTATAACTAATGTACTTTTGTATGATAGATAAATCTATGCTAATGATCTCATCATCATACTTACGTGCTGGACCTGGTGATGCCTTCTAGCATTTGCTTGAATATAGATCACACAACTTAAAACTTTTTACAAAGTGTCCTTTAAAACAACAGATTTGACTCAAGTATTTTAATGATGAAAAATGCAATGAAAAGAAAGCAGTATATCTAGATTTGTGCATTGGATCAGAAAACTGCATTTGGATCTAAGAGTTCTGTTTTGTGCAATAAATCTTTCATTCTTGCCAGTCATAGATGCAGTACCATATGTACACACACCATGTTAGTTAAAATTTTAGTCCTATTTCATGATATTAATCTTTAAACTTATTGGAAAAGTCAATTCCTGATGTTCTTCTCTTAACTTTTAGTGTCCTACAGAAAACGTTTACTATCAAAAGCTGAGTCACATAATAAAAAAACTGAGTCACTGAGCAGAAAAATTCTTAATAGGTTTGTTTATTCAAATACTTATAGTGTCTTTCTTTGTGGTCAGATTATTGTAAAAGTTGACTGTATTGTAGAACAGAGTTTTGTTTTTTAATGTAACTAGTCATTTGTGCTAAAAAATTATGTTGGCATAATTGGTTTTTAATTAATTACATAACTTCAAAAAATCAGGGAAGATGATGAAAAAAGATGTTAGTAAATTAAATGCAATTAATACCAAACACGGACATAAAAACATCACAAATAAAAATTGTTTTTCCCTAACCTTTTTTTATAGCTTATAAAATTTACAGGTAAGCTGAGTTACTTGCATCAGAAACAACATAAACAAGTGTGTATGAATTTTAACAAATGGAGGAACAAAGTTAACTGCTTCTTTTTGTTCACTTGCAAATTAGGTTACTGGGTGATTGTGCCTCTCAAAACTCAATGGAAAAAAAAAAATTTGAAACAAAAAATACTCAACAGCCTTCTCATCAAGTACTTTGTTTCATAATTAATAAATGTCTAACCATTCTTCAGGTAATATATTGAGTCACTAAGGCAGCGAGCTGGCAGAAACGTTAGCACACCAGGTGAAATGCTTAGCTGTATTTCGTCTGTCTTTACGTTCTGAGTTCAAATCCCGCTAAGGTCGATTTTGCCTTTCATCCTTTCGGTATCTGTAAATTAAGTACCAGTTGTGTACTGGGGTCGATCTAATCGACTGGCCCCCTCCCCCCAAAACTTCGGGCCTTGTGCCTAGAATAGAAAAGAATGTATTGAGTCACTTGAAAAATTTGACAACTCCAAGTCAGACATCAATTGTATGCACAGAAGAAAGAGGTAAATCATTCTGGTTATCAACTCCAAAGCTAATTATCTGCTATTAATTTACCAATTAAATCATTGAATACATTGTCACTTAAATTTTTGATAAAAATTCAAGAGAAGTCGTATGGTAATGGTGGTGCAGATTCTAAATGTTTTCTACTCCTGTTGTTCTGCTGAGTGTTTGAAACCACTCTGTCAGTTGAAAATGGGATAGACTTGAACAGGATTTTGTGGCTACCTACCAACTATTGATTTAGTAAATTAAAAAATATGATTCACTTAAAGGTATTTAAAAATTGTAGTTCATCTGTTGCTGAAATATTGCTCCAAAACTTTGATAATGAGAATTCATTAAAAAATAAGGGTTTCTTTTGAAAATGTTTTATGGTCATCCACAGATAGAAGATTTGGTGAAATGGATTGGAAACATTAATTCCTGAAACAGAAAAAAAAAACTTCACTGCTGAAGGAATAAGTTATATTTCAGTTAAAACACTGAGGAAACATCCCAGGAGCTACTGGCAGCCTAAAAGGTTTAAAGTTGTTGGTATTCTACAGTTTAGAATATTTTTTATTGACTTCACATTCTGGAAAGATTAATTTCTTCTGCTGTTTTGAATATCAAAACCTTCTTCCCAGGTACAATTGTAAATTAATCAAAGCTTAGAAAATGGTGTTAGAAAAGGAGACTTAGCATATGGTTATGATGCTGTGAACTACTCTTATAATTTTGTTGAACTTAGCAATCATAAAGAAGCAGATAAAAATGGATCACATTTTAAAATTCAACTGGTGTAAGTAACACTTCATGGAAAAGTGTCTCCTACTATAGCCTCGAGTTGACCAAAGCCTGGTGAGTGGATGTGGTAGCCGGAAGACCATCATATATATATATATATATACACATGTACATCTGCATATATTGAGAGAGAAATAGAGGAACTGTAGTGTTGTCATTTATGAGTATCAACAATAGGGCCGAGGAAAAATAACTCAAGAGAGCATTCTGCATAATATATGGTTCTCATCTGAGTCTGCATAGATTCAAAATTACGTGATTGATTGTAGATAAAGCACATCCCCACAGGAGTGATGGCCTCAAATCAAAAGTATAGTGTGACCTTTGAGCAAACAAATTAAAAATCTTGTTTCAAATAGACATAGGAGTGGCTGTGTGGTTCTGGGTTCAGTCCCACTGTGTGACACCTTGGGCAAGTGTCTTCTTCTATAGCCTTAAACCGACCAAAGCTTGTGAGTGGATTTGGTAGACGGAAGGCCATTGTATATATATATATATATATATATATAAATATGTATATATATGTGTATGTGTCTGTGTTTGTCATTCCACCATCAATGGTGTGTTTACGTCCCTGTAACTTAATGGTTTGGCAAAAAAGACTGGGGGTCGATTTGTTGGACTAAAGGCGATGCTCCAGCATGGCCGCAATCAAATGACTGAAACAAATAAAAGAGTAAAACAGTAAATAAGTAACAATTTCAAAAAAGGAAGAGCATCTTGTATGCATGAAGCTAAGTATCTTTTGTGTAAGTACCAGCCTCTTTGATTTCTATTTTTTTTTTATTGTGTTCAAAAGTAAAAAAATGTTAGTTTCAAAGGTGTTAAAAAAATTATTTAAAAACAAAAAAATTAGTTAAACATCATTGAAATTTCATAAAGGGACAGGTGTGACCTTGCTTGTATGATATTTAAATCCTGAATGCAATGATTAAAAATGGTTTGGAGTATTCACATGAGAGCCAGAAATGAAATGAAAAATGTGAGCTTGAAATGACTATTTTTATGCATAATGTTCAGAGGATTCTTAAAAAAAAAAAACATAAAAATGAGCATTTACTTGATAGTTTTTTTTTTTTGTCATCTTTCTAATTATATTCAAACACCAGACAATTTAAGGGAAAATAGGCTTGAATTACCAGCTGAAAGAGCAGAAACATGAACAGAACACTGGCAATTTAGAACCTTTCAAGTATAATATATTAAAGAATATTTTTGCATATGGAGTCCTGTAATTTATCACTTCCCAGTGAATCAATAAAAATTTATCTATCTAGATATGTTTCTATCTACACAAACCCATCTATATATAACATACATAGATACATATATGTGTGTATAAGTCTACATATATGTATAGTTCGTTGCCAGTACCGCTGGACTGGCTCCTGTGCAGGTGGCACGTAAAATACACCATTTCGAGCGTGGCCGTTGCCAGTATTGCCTGACTGGCCTTCGTGCTGGTGGCACGTAAAGGGTACACGTGTCTGGAGTGCTCTGCCACGTTGATTTCACGAGCAGGCTGTCCCGTTGATCGGATCAACTGGAACCCTCGACATCGTAAGCGACGGAGTGCCAACAACAACAACAATATAGACATATAAATATTTTTATAAGCCTGCGAATATCTAAAAATATTTTAAAATATTTATAAATACATAACAGTAACTGTTATCGGCTCGATCAGTGTTGTACTGCGCCTAGTTAAAGTTCTCTATAAATAGGTAAAAGCAGATTTTTCCTTTTTACGATTACGTACGAATAAATAACTTGAGAAAATAACCACCTCTGATTTAAGTTCGTGAAAAAAACCTACTGCTTGATAAAACAACCAGTCTGGTATTGAAAACATGAGTCTTGAACTATCTCGATAGACTGCAGTTAATCAAAGCTAATGCGTAATTTTATAACTTTTTGCGACCCACTTGGATTCCGTTCGCGACCCACTGATGGGTCGCGATTCATTGTTTGGGAACCACTGCTATAGAGGAATAAAAAGTTAGAGGTCAGAATACAAGCACTTGGAATATTTAAAAACATTTAGATATTTAAAAATCTACAAAAACATTTATAAGTACATAGGCATTTTAAAATAGAAGACGTCGATATGAAATAGGATATAGTAAATTATAAGTTCGTAGGATATGTTATAAGGACTAAAGATTTCAACCTAGAACACAAAGCGTGTGGAAAGTAGAAAGTCAGAGTTTTTACAGCCTTAAACGGACATACTAAAATTAGAGACAATGTTTATTGGATCCAAAAGTTTCATCGACGGGCCGTTTCTGAGACGTCTCAGTTAATATTGACATGAATTTCATATTTTAAAAGAACCAGACACTCCCCCTCATCAGGATGTTATGTGACAACTCACATAATCAATTCCAACGATTTCGATGCTCCACGACAGGTAAGACAATACAAAGAAATGACAACTCACGTTGCAACGACGTTGGAACGTGAGTTGTCATTTTATTGTATTGTCTTCATGGTGTCTTACCTGTCGTGGAGCATCGAAATCGTTGGAACATAATTATGTGAGTTGTCATTTTTTTTGTATTGTCTTCGTGGTGTCTTTCGTGTCGTTGAGCATCCTGATGACGGGAGTGTCTGGTTCTTTTAAAATATGAAATTCATGTCGTATTAACTGACACGTCTCCAAAACGGCCCGTCGATGAAACTTTTGGATCCAATGAACATTGTCTCTAATTTTAATGTTTGTTTAAGGTTGTAAAATGTCTGACTTTCTACTTTCCACACGCTTTGTGTTCTAATTGAAATCTTTAATCCTTATAACATATCCTACAAACTTATAATTTACTATATCCTATTTCATATCGACGTCTTCTATTTTAAAATACCTGTGTATTTATTAATGTTTTTATATATTTTTAAATATTGCAAGTGCTTGTATTCTGACCTCTAAATTTTTATTCCTCTATAGTATATCGTGTGAACTTATAATTCACTATGTTTTATATAATATCAACGTTTTTGTATCTTATGATGTGTATATTTTGTACTTATTTTAGTTGTATATTTTTAAAAATGCCTATGTATTTATAATTGTTTTAAAATATTTTTAGATATTTGCAGGCTTATAAAAATATGTATATGTCTATATGCTTGTATCTTCTATTATGTTGAGCTTTATTAATGTCGCAGTAAGTGTGCATATATATATATATATATTGAATATTCTGCTGGATAATAGGTTGTCCCTCTAGTTTACCGCTCGTATTGCCTCCACTCAAATTATAAATTGGAACTTAGCTCAAATTGAGCACTTCGATTCTAGCCTGACTACGAGTATTGCCAATTAATAACAATATCTATAAAATAGTATAATTTATATACATATATATATATATATAATTATGATAATAAGGATCCTTCTGATTTGGCGGACACCATTTGTTTTCTAACGAAACACTTTCAAACTTGGGATATTGGTAGAATATGCCATATAAAACATCTTTTTCTCTTAGCCTCGTTAAGAAAAGTTTCTGTATTCCAAGTTAATTTCATGTTAACAATTGTCGTATTTCGGTAATTTCAACCAATCACTGACGTCTATTGAGGTGAAAACAATTACTGCTGTGGTTTGTCAACAACACGTTCTGGCGGTGTAATGGGATCTTTTCCCTTGAATAAAATTACTGCCGTTGTTTGTCAACAACAACTATTGGCGGTACTGTTACTTATGACATCGTTCGTGCGTTTGTACTGGTTTTAGCATTAGGGTTTTAGGGTTATGACTGATCAGAAGTTACCATTGGTTTTTCACTTGTTATACTATTTGCAATATTGGTGACTCATCAGATGTGCTGGCTGGAGACACATAACCACTTTACTAATGGAAGTAAAAGAACAGTCTCAGTGAAACCCTTTCTGTGTGAGTTGGAATAATGTCCCTATGGTCATTTCCACTTGTGTCTGAAAAGGGTCAGTTTATGCATGATTTCTGTTCATTAGTCAACAAATGAGGGAATTCCACGTTTTCAACACAAATTTTTTCTCATAAGGGCCCTGACTAAATATCTCGCTTTTGGAATTTAAGAAGGCCCCAAATCAAGTGAATTTTTTAGGATTTTTGCTTTCTCATCCATCTGCTCCTGTGGAAGTATGTATGGTATAGGTTGTTCCAGGAGCTTCCATTTAATCCTGTATAGCGTACTCTCTTTTAAATGCCACATGTATTTGACCAAAGATGTAACGTTGTGCTTCTCTGGGATCCTTTAACAGAACCTGTGATTATTTAGTCGCCACTTAAAGTGGGCATCCATTGCTCCAACATATTTCCGTATAAGTGTCTTTATGTTATTTATTGGTGCTGCTGCTGCTGTTGTTGATACTGTTACTATCACTGCCATTGCTGCTGTTACTGCTGGACACGTTGCTGGTGCTGCTGCTACCACTGTCATTGCTGTGATTACTGTTGGATGCATTGTTGGTGCTGCTGTTGTTGTTGCTTCTTCTATCATTGCCATTGTTGCTGTTACTGATAGATGCATTGTTGTTGCTGCTCTTATCTCACTGGTGGACACCACCTTTGCCTTATAGACCATGGCCTTGGAACTGCATTGACCATCCACCGGGCACCTCACCTTTGTGCAGCGTTTATATATAAATATATATGTTGGGGAGAAGTATGTATAGAATGATAACAGTGCACTTTCTGATACTCATAAGAGGCATGTAAGTGCTTCTACAGGAGGCTACTGAATGGGGGGTGGGTCTGAGAGAGAAGGGGAGAGGGAGAGAGAGAGAGTGCTTACTCCATGAAAATCTAATGGAGGGACCAGCCATCCAAGTTGACAACTATAAGGTAGATAGAGCAATAAGAGATATAAAAGTAGGGAAAGCAACTGAACTGGGCCATCAGAGATAATCACTGAAATGCTTAAAATATCTGGCAAATTAGGATAATGGTAAAGCAAGTAATAGAGCATAGCAGCAAAGGAGAAAGGGTGATGCACCAAAAGGAGATAACTCCTGAGGTAATCAAACAATTGGACCAAGTTATGAAAGTTACAGAAAAGGTCTCACAAAACTGATTAAGGACAAGATTAGTCTCTATGAGATGCAGTTTGATTTTGTCTTAGGAAGAGGCACCATTAATGCTGTATTCCTTGTCAGTGTTTGTAGGAGTAATACATGCTTCAGGGTAGGGCTATACCAGCTATGTATGAAGGGCAGTCAGCAAGATGAGAATCAAAAATGAATTCATGATGATGATGATGATCATCATTTAATGTCCGCTTTCCATGCTGGCATGAGTTAGATGGTTTGATTGGAACTGGCAAGCTGGGAAGCTGCACCTGGTTCCAGTCTAAATTCCCTGACGAATTTAGTGTGCAGGTTGAGGTACATCAGGGTTCAGTTCTCAGTCTCACTCCTTATAATTTTCCAAGCTACAACAGAGTAATTTAAGACCAGCTGCCTTCAAGAAATTTTGTATGCTAATGATTTTGCTCTTATAGCCAAACTGACTGAAGACTTCCAGGCATGGAAGGAAAATCTAGAATTAAAAGGCCTTAAAGTAAATTTAGTAATTTAGTAAAAACAAAAGTTTTAGTAATGACCCTTATAGCATCAGAGAAATAGCTGTGTTCTATATAGAGAAAAGAAGTTGGTAGAATTTCCATTAAGTGTACCTGGTGGAAATAATGTACACCAAAAGGTAGATTTCAAATGCAGGAAATGCACTGAGGCAGTAAGCCTAAGAATACTCTAGAAATAGATTCTCTCGTATGCCCAGCTGGCTCACTAGAAGTGGTTGATAGCTAGTGTGATAACTAGAATAAGAATGGAGAAAGATTAAGGAGCTGTTTAGCTTTGCTGGCAACAAAGGACTTATCCCTCAAAATTAGATGCTTGTGTGTGGAGTGTGTAACTGTATGGCAGTGAGGTGTGGGCTTTCATCATGCAAGACATGTAAAGGCTTGAAAAAAAAGAAGTAAGCATGCTTTGTTGGATGTGTATGAATGAGAAGAGAGGCAAATTGGGCATAACAAATCACATCACAGTTGACTGAGTGGTCCTTAATCAGATGAAATTATGGAACATCTGAATTGCATGCAAACATTTAACCAGCTCTCTCCCAAACCACAATTCCACTTGGACTGTATTAACCAGTGGGGTGAGGTCGACATTATCAATGACAACTCACTTCTATTTGAACAGTTTACACTGGTCACTTTCTACAGTTATTATTTAACTGAGAGAAAGGGAGAGAGAGAGAAGCAAAAAGAAATTTTTTATTCCCCCCCCCCCCGTTTTCTGACTGACCATTCCATTGTAAAACCAGTGGACATTCACCTCAATACCCTTCTGTTTTAATGAGTTTTTCCTTTGGTTAAACAATGGAATTGAGACGTTAGTCATTAGAATTGGCATTTCAACATGGTAAAAGCAAATGTTAGCATTCCTGTACAGAACAGAGAGAGGACTGGTTTGCACTTGTGCTAATTCTATTGGTTTCACAACTGTAAACCAACTAACTTCTCTGTTGAAATAATGAGATGGTGGAAAGCCAATGAAAATTCGATTAAATTCTTCATGCCACAATCAGACAATCACATGTTTAATGATCTGATAATTACATTTCAGTTTTCTGAAATTGATTTTAGGTAAAAGAAAAAGAAAGTCGGGCGAAAGATTTCTGGATTCTTCATCAGTTTAATTCCAATCAACATTGTAAATGGCAGAAGTCCATCAGCTATCACTTTATCCAATCAGCATTTGTGCGTATTTATAAACACCTTAGTTGGATTCTCTCACATGCAATATTCATTTATTTTACACATTCAAGTGAGCAACTAAGTTAGTTGAATAGTATACTGGGTCATGAACCAGAATAACAGTGATTAATTTCTTATTATCAACACTGCACTGTCTGCAACCAAGATACTTCACTGCTTTCACTAGTCCAGTCTACACAATGATATGATTCACAAACATGGTGTAATGGAAAGTTGTAAAATTTCTCCTGAGTGTAAATAGTGGATGTCTGGTATGAGGTGTCTATGTTGCATAAAGATGCTGTTTGTGTGCAAAACTTTATCAAATAGTGAAGAGTGGTATGATATGCAATGCTGCACAAAGCACCGTAAAGTGACAAACTGAGTTCAATTTCTGGTTGGATCTGATTTATTTCAAATTACATTATTGATTCCATGGAAGGGCATCCAGCTGTAGAAACTCTGCCAAATCAGACTGGAGCCTGGTGTTGCCATCCGGTTTCACCAGTCCTCAGTCAAATCGTCCAACCCATGCTAGCATGGAAAGCGGACGTTAAACGATGATGATGATGATGATGATGATTCTAAGGTGGCAAGCTGGCAGAGTCATTACCATTCTGGGCAAAATGCTTAGCAGCATTTTCTTTTGGCTTCATTTTCTGAGTTCAAATTCTGCCATGGTCAACTTCGCCTTTCACCCTTTTGTAAAAAAGTACCAACTGAGTACTGGAGACATTGTGATTGACTTACCCACACCCACCAAATTTCAAGCCTTGTGCCTATAGTAGAAACGATTATTAATTCCTTTCTGAAAGACATAACTGACAAAAATACCATTTCACACCACCTTACTTCATAGCCACCACTAATATTTGAAAAGACAAGTCCAAAATGTGGTTATTTGAAGTTTGTCCTCATTCAATTTCATTCATATTGCATGAAATAATATTGTTTTCTGTTTGCAAAATTAATACCATTCAAACTATTTCGAGAAAAAATTAATTAAGCATGTGAAATATAATTTTTTTTTATTAAAATGTCTTATAAAGTTTTGATTTGTGCAAATGTGTACAGGATATTACTATTCTGTTGCAAATGTGTTTGGGATGCTATTGTCCAATTGGTTAATTCTTCCAAAATTCTTTTTGAAGTGTAAAAAAGTTTTCACCACATTCAATTTGGTCTCCAAAGATGCTTTATCATTAACTACTACTACTACTACTACTACTACTACTGCTGCTGCTGCTGTCCAAAAGTCTTCTATATGAGTTGCCATTGGAATGAATAAAGGGAATGGTAATTACCAAGATGAGCACAATTAAAACAATGCTTAGCGAATTGGCTTATCAAAAATTGACCAAGGAGCAAGAGATTTAAATTTCTGAGTTCAAATACTACTGAGGTTGGTTTCATCATTTAACTCTACTATTTCACAAGGACTTGTGAAATAGTAAGAACAGTTTAAATATCTTTGACATAAACTGACATCATTCTTAGACAAAAGGGATCTTTAGGTTAACTGATTTCTTCCAGTTGGATTGTATGCATAATGGTTACTATACTTTGAGAAGTCTGAAGAAATGATTAAATCTTATGATGTTTTAAAGTCCATTCTTAAGTAATTCATATATTACAATATGAACTTTGGGACACAACGGCACTGCCTGTATAGTTGTATCATATTTTCTGGCATACAAGTCAACATAATATATAAGTCAAGGTAGATTTTTTTTAGTCAGAAAATCAATGTTTAAGTCTATGTTGTTGTTGGCACTCTGTCGCCTATGATGTCGAGGGTTCCAGTTGATCCGATCAATGGAACAGCCAGCTCGTGAAATTAACGTGCAAGTGGCTGAGCACTCCACAGACATGTGTACCCTTAACGTAGTTCTCAGAGATATTCAGCGTGACACAGTGAGACAAGGCTGACCCTTTGAATTACAGGCACAACTGAAACAGGAAGTAAGAGTGAGAGAAAGTTGTGGTGAAAGAGTACAGCAGTGTTTGCCACCATCCCCTGCCAGAGCCTCGTGGAGCTTTTAGGTGCTTTCGCTCAATAAATACTCACAACGCCCGGTCTGGGAATCGAAACCGTGATCCTATGACCGCGAGTCTGCTGCCCTAACCACTGGGCCATTGCGCCTCCACGTTTAAGTCTATAATCATCATATAAATCACAAAAAAATTGTAATATCATTGGGTTGGGATGGATTGGCTCACCAGAGCTTGTATAGGGAACAAAGAAGAAAAGATTTAGCAAGAAGATGATAAAAGTTGAAATAAAATAACAAGTTACCTTTTGGAAAAGGATAAATATTATAAAGATCCTTTCCCAAATCATATAAACTCACAGGGCCAGTTTCTTGGGTTCTTTGCTACATATATATTCCCCACCTAGATGGGATACTGGTCTCGTACCTGATTACTCACTTTTGCCAGCCGAGTGAACTGGTGCAACTTGAAGCACAATGCATCATCTGGTCTAGGAATTGAAACCACAATCTTATGATCAAGAGTCCAACACACTACTTTTTGAAAGAATATTCAATTATTTCAAATTTGATTTTTAATATTTGCCTTTCTTTATGATTATAATTGCACATCAACATGAACACAAAGTTTGTATAAAGCGAACTAACTGGTAACTAAAACATTTTGTTATATGCTCTCATGGTTGATCTGATGGATGAACATTTAAACATTGTGACTGTCTTTTCATATTCTTCTGCATTTCACATGGAATATTTGGTCCTCTAAAATCTTGGCATATAAGTCAACATACTTTAAATTATTTGTGCCACAAAGTCACAAGGTCCCACTTTAATTATAGTCAAGTGGTCAACCATGGTGATGGTGGTAATGAAAGGTATGAAGTGGGGGAGAAAGAGCAGTGATATTTAAAAATGATGGATTGAAATTTCTTTGTTTTTTAGAAAAAGTTCCCTACCACCCATCACTTTCAAATGTATGCTGCCAAAAAATTTGAAAAATCCAGCAAAAACGGAAAAATTTCAACTCATGGGAAAGCTATTCCAAAACTTTGCTCTTACCTGTACCAACTTTTATAACCATTCATAAATAAAAATGGATGTAAACTAATGAAGAAAGAAACTTTGTTGTGTTATTTAACCTCAGGCCAACACTAAACAAAGGTATTCCAGTTATGACCATCTTGACTCAAGTGTACCCCAAGCTACATTCTCCAATGTGTTCTTTTATTAATCCTTTCACTACAAATAGCAGATAAGTCCACTCAAAATTTCATTATCCTTAACTGCAGAAAGTGGTTTTATATACCAGTCTATTTTTTTTTTTGTGAGGAATATCATGTTTTTGAAACTATTTTTTGATGAAATATGCTAAGTTTATTGAAGCATGTGACTTACAGCAAATACCAATTTTAACCATGCAATAAAATTTTGCAGTGAAAAGTTTGTACAGAAGGATGTTATTTGATATAAATCAAACTGCTATTTCTAGTAGACTGGGCAGCTATGTAGAGTCCTCTGTTAAATCATAAAACAGATTTTGTGATTCTGTTACTGGTTTAAGTGTTAAATATATCAAGTCTTTCACTGAATTCCTACCTTCTACATTCAGATTAAAAAAACGATTTTATCGTATTTTTACAGCAAGTATTATTAACAGCCGTAATACCTTAAACATGTTATATTTATCATGTTATATCAGTACAGCAATAATTTAACAATCACATAAAATTGCTGAAAGTTATTAAATCTGTAAAAATACACCTGAATAGAATATCACAATAAATCAACTGAATAGGAACACGTTTTATAAAATAATCTTCCTAATACTCTAAGTTAAAAGCAAATTGGTTGAATAATAATATTATAAAAAGTCTCACACACATAGACATATATACAAACATACACTCTGAGACTTACATATGTACACATACACACTTTCATACCCACATACCACATATTGCAGGCACATACATACATACACATTGAGACTTACATATGCGCACATACACAATTTCATACCTTGTAACATACACTGCATGCACGCATGCACACACACACACACACACGTGCGCGCACACACACTTTCACATATACATAAACACAGGCACACGTTGACACCTACACAAACATACACATATTCAAACATACATATACACCTACTCACATGTGCACTTTCATACCGATGTACACAAATTTACACTTTCAACCTACACATAAGTAAATATCAAATACACAGATACATACAAATATACATACACATGCATAATACGTACATACATACATACATGCACTCACACTTCAAATTTATTTATATAAGTAATTTTCCCAGATTTATTTATATTTGATTTTATTTCCTTTTTACTTTTGTTTCACAATTTTCTATCGTAGAGTAATAAAATAAAAGATCATAAATTATGGCAAAATTTTAAATAATAAAATATATTTACATTCATACTAACATTCAAGTTAATAATACTATTAAATTGCTGTAAAATAATTATGAAAGATCTATAATATAATTTGGTAAGTTGTTTATGATAGATTTTTATATATTCTCTTTAGAGGATAGAAACAAACAATCTGTTTTGTTTGGTTGAGGACATTGTATGCTGTATAGTGCTAAACGAGTTGTATGTTAATGTGGCCTCTCTTTGAACAATTTATTATATTTTATCCATTTATATCTTTTTTTAAAATCTTTTTCTTCTTATTTCATCATCATCATCGTCATCATTGTTGTTGTTTAATGTCCACCGTCCATGCTAACATGGATATTTGTTTCAGTCATTGGACTGCAGCCATCCTGGGGCACTACCTTGAAGGGTTTAGTCAAACAAATTGCTTTCAGCACTTTTTTTTAAGACTGGTACATATTTTATTGGATTCTTTTGACAAACTGCTAGGTTATGGAGATGTAAACAAACCAATGTAGGTGTCAAGCAGTGGTGGGGGATAAACACACAGACACACACTTGCATGTGCACACACACACACACACAATGGGCTTCTTTCAGTTTCTGTCTCCTAAATCCACTCACAAGGCTTTGGTCAGCCTAGGTCTATAGAAGACATTTGCCTAAGGTGCCATGCAGTGGAACCGAACCCGGAACCATGAGGTGGAAAACTAAACTTTTTACCACACAGCCAGACCTGTGCCTATACATCACACCTGTGCCTATATTTGTTTCTTGACTTTTACTTATTTCCATCATTAGACTGCACTGAAGCTGGGGCACTGTCCTGAACAATTTTTAGTTAAATGAATTAACCCCAGAACTTAACTATTTATCATGGCACTTATTCTATCAGTCTCCTTTGTCAAACCACTGTCACAGAGATGTAAACACACCAACACTGATTGTCAAGTGGTGATGGGAGACAAACATACACACACAGACACACACATGACCAACTTGTAAGACACTTGCCCAAGGAGTCATGCAGTGGGACTGAACCCAGAACCATGCAGCTGGGAAGAAAGCTTCTTACTACACAGCTACATCTGTGCCTATGCACACATTCAAAAGTTTTGTTTCCTCCTTTCTTTTCTTTTCTCCAATGTATCACAAATGTTAAAGATCCTTTTCCTTTCCTATCAACCATCTCCTAATATAATAATGAGTGTGGCACGTAAAAGCACCCACTACACTTTCAGAGTGGTTGGCGTTAGGAAGGGCATCCAGCTGTAGAAACTCTGCCAAATCAGATTGGAGCCTGGTGTAGACATCTGGTTCGGCAGTCCTCGGCCAAATCGTCCAACCCATGCTAACATGGAAAACGGACGTTAAATGATGATGATGATGATGTTGAGGATGATGGTTCATGTCAGGGAAAAGCACCACTGATGCTGTATTTCTGGTAAGACAGCTGCAGGAGAAATACCTAGCCAAAGATAAACCTCTGTACCTGGCTTTCGTTGACATGGAGAAAGCCTTTGACAGGGTCCCTCGATCCCTTATCTGGTGGTCAATGAGGAAACTAGGGATAGGTAAATGGTTAGTGGGAACTGTGCAAGCCATGTACAGGGTTGCTGTCAGTAAGGTGAGGGTTAGCAATGAGTACAGTGAAGAATTCCAGGTAAGGGTAGGAGTCCACCAAGTTCCCTATTATTCAACATAGTCCTCCAGGCAATAACAGAGGAATTCAAGACAGGGTGCCTCTGGGAGCTCCTCTATGTTGATGACCTTGCTTTAATTGCTGAATCACTATCAGAAATAGAGGAAAAGTTTCAGGTGTGGAAGCAAGGATTAGAATTGAAAGGCCTTAGAGTCAACCAAGCTAAAACCAAAGTCTTAATAAGTACGAAGGCAGACAAACCACAAATCCCTTCAGGTAGATGGCCCTACTCGATCTGTAGAAAAGGCGTAGGTAGAAACTCCATAAGATGTACCCAGTGTAAGCTATGGACACATAAGAGGTGCAGCAATATCAAAGGAAGGCTAACTAGGAAGATAGTTTTGTATGTGGCAAATGCTCAGGTGCTATAAACACTGAAAATGTGCAGAAAACAGTTTCTGTCACATTCCAGGGAGAAAAACTTCAAGTAGTTTATAGCCTCTATTACTTAGGGGACCAAGTCAGTAGCGGGGGTGGATGCTCTGAAAGTGTAGCTGTTAGAATAAGAATAGCCTGGGCAAAGTTCAGAGAGTTCCTACCTCTGCTGGTGACAAAGGGCCTCTCACTCAGAGTAAAAGGTAGGCTGTATGATGCATGTGTACAAACAGCCATGCTACATGGCAGTGAAACATGAGTCCTTATTTACAGCTACCAAAAAAGATCTTCATGAGCCCAATTTCACAGCAAGGCTACACACTTATAAATATGAGGTTTTTGGAGAATGAAAATTAGGTAATACACCTCAAGTTCCTGATACTATGGTGACCAAAGTGTCAATACCAAACTGACTGCACAATTTCATGGAATAAAAACCCCATTCTTGAAAGAATGGTATGTATATCAAACTGACTGCATTGTTTCAAGGAATATAACTTAAGTCTTTGTTGCATGATGTGGATAACCAAGTTGACTCTATTGCTTAAGTTCTTGTCACAAGAAACAGCATTTAACCATTGAGAAAATATATCTTAATTCACACTGAGTCAGCTAATTTACAAATTCGTGCTAATTTGTCAACTTAATTAAAGAACAATTGGGGATAGTATATCATTTGAATTAGCTTGCTTCATTTTTTCTAGCTGAAAGTAGGTGTTTTTGAAATCATTATTGTGGAGTCAATAGAATGTAGGTTATTAGAGGTTCAAACCTTGCTACAAGTATTATCTTTTATCTTTTACTTGTTTCAGTCATTTGACTGTGGCCATACTGGTGCACTGCCTTGAAGGATTTTAGTTGAACAAATCGACCCTAGATTTTTTGAAGTCTGGTACTTATTCTATCAGTCTCTTTTGCCAAATTGCTACAGGGATGAAAACACATCATTACCAGTTCTCAAGCGGTAGTTGAGTTCAAACACACACACACACACACACACACACACACACACACACACACACACACGCACACACACACGCACGCACACACACACACACACACACACACACACACACACACACACACACACACACACACACACACACACACACACACACACACACACACACACACACACACACACACACACACACACACACACACACACACACACACACACACAGCAGGTTTCTTTCTGTTTCCATCTATTAAACCCACTCACAAGGCTTTGGTGAGCCTGAGATTATAGTAGAAGACATTTGCCCAAGGTGACATGCAGTGGGACTGAACTAGGAACCATGTGGTTTGTAAGCAAGCTTCTTACCACACAGCCATGCCTGCACCTATTGTTTAATGTTCCTCAGATAAAGCTGATGATTATTTTACTGTATTTTGTGTTTCACCTAAATGAAATACATCTTGAATAACTTCTTCACTGACCAGCCTGTCTTTTATTCAAACATAGTGTATGTTGGACTATATATTTCAATGTGTCCTTTTCTAAAGATGCTAGTGTGTGGTTTAAGGAGGATTTTGCTGTTATTTCTTATAGCTGGAACAACTACGTAGAAAATCCTAAGCTGTTGAATAGCTAGCTGTAGGAAAAGGCATACTTCCAGCTCTAATAATGCTTTTGCAATGATTTATCTCCATACATTCCTCCAAATTTGCAGAAAAAATACACAAACAAACAAGAATCTCTCTCTGGTGTCAACATGGACATTTGGCTGTAAATTGAAAGGGAAATGATATGGGTTGGTTTTTATGCATGTTTCTCTCTTTCTCTCTCCTTGTTGCTCTCTTCTTTTCAGTCCACACACACAAACACACATGTACGTGTATATGTGCATGCACGTAGGTATATATAATATGGTACAAATATATATGTACATGATTAGGTATATATGAGTGTGCATGTGTGTGCATGTGTGCGTGTGTGTGTGTATGTGAAACAGAATCAACAATGTAAAATTGTCCAAAAACATTTTATTTTATTCTATTCTATTTAAACAATACCACAAAAGAAATTCTCAGATATTTTCACTTTGTCGTCTAAAAGCATTGAGCTGTTACTGATTATCTCCCTTTTGTTTAAGTCTTTTGGTAATGTTTTCCAACAGGAACTTGCCAAGAATACAACTTGGCTTCAGAGCTCAAGCCCAGCTGAAAGTTTTCAACTTGATCCTTTGCCATCTATTAAGCGATGCGGTCTCTATCCAAAGAATTTAATATAAAGACTTGGTTTCTTGCCAATATATCTTTCTCTTACTAGTTGCAACTCTTGAGAAGAATTCTTTAATAATTAGAAATGAAATTCAAGTGAGAATTTACCTTAGAGAAGAGTTTGGCTGTTTTCATTTGCATCAATTGAAAGCGTAGGCTTTCATTGTATGTGCATGTGTATGTATGACCATATATATGTGTGTGTTCATCTATGTGTGATAATGCATATGTATGTGTATATTAGTGGCTGTATGTGCACATAACTGTTTGTAAGTATGAGAACATGAATTTATATATGTTTGGTCTTTAGATTTATTTCACAAATTCCTCTCCAAAATAGAAAGAGCCAATGTCTAAAGCAAAAACAGAGCTATTTAATTGGAATTTAGACATCATCAAGTAAGCAGTTGAGCATATATATTTTCCTGTAGGGTTCATTTAAGTTTCTTTTCTTTCTTGCATTTGCAGAATTCCAATCCAGTCACTAACAAAGTGACAAAGCAGTTTTGATTAAGTTAACCCTTTAAGATTTTAAACTGACCTTATCTGGCCCATATATTTTAACTGCTTTATGTTCAAGCCAGCCAGATTTGACCTCTCGCACCTACCTACAATGCCATTCTAAAAATAAACACATTACTGAAACCTTGAAGCTATGAGGTGATATACAATTAGTCCAAAACAGTGTGAATAAATAAGTGTTACCTTAGACAAGGTAATCTGAATACTTCAGAATTAAGGTAGCTCTTGGCATTTGTGGATACTGCAGTCCATCGAATGCTTAGCTGAAACTTTGAAATCACTGTCAGCAACATTGTTGTATAAGAATAATGAATTTGTATTCTACAAAAGTGTTGAGTAACCCATCAGATTAACGTGAAATTGTAAAATTGTTTTTATTATATCTAAACATAAAAACAAACATTAATATATATTCTTTATTCTTTCTTTTATTTCTTTTACTTGTTTCAGTCATTTGACTGTAGCCATGCTGGAGCACTGCCATGAGAGGTTTTAGTCAAACAAATTGACACCCAGGTTTTATTTTTTTAATCCTAGTACTTATTCTATCACCCTCTTTTGATGAACTACTAAGTTACTGGGATATAAGGTGGGGAGGGGACAATATATATATGATGATGATCATCATCATTTAACATCCGTATATATATATATATATATATATATATATATATATAATATGCACACACACACATACATACATATACATACATATATATATATATATATATATATATATATATATATATATATATATATATATATATATATATATATATACACACACACACACACATATATATATGTGGCGAGCTGGCAGAAACGTTAGCACACCGGGCGAAATGCTTAGTGGTATTTCATCTGCCGCTACGTTCTGAGTTCAAATTCCGCCGAGGTCGATTTTGCCTTTCATCCTTTCGGGGTCGATTAAGTAAGTACCAGTTACGCACTGGGGGCGATATAATCGACTTAATCCGTTTGTCTGTCCTTGTTTGTCCCCTCTGTGTGTAGCCCCTTGTGGGTAGTAAAGAAATAACACACACACACACACACACACACACACACACACACACACACACACACATATATATATATATATATATATATATATATGTATGATGCACCCCATCTGTCAACCACTCACTGTAGCTAAAACCTTTCACATCATTCTCTACACTCAGATCTTCAGTCACCCTAGCCACCTTTCATTCTCTTCTCACACTCTCACACTCCATCTTGTTCTTTGTCACCAACATGTCTATCTTCTTTCCAGCTGCTCCCAATCACCCTCATGTCACATGTAGTAGCCATGTATCTCTTCTATAGCAAGACACCTATGCCTGCCCCTCAATCACACTTTAGCCTCTTGACACTTGACCATAAATTCACCTCCCTTTGCACAGCAACCCCATTCATTTGTGGGAGTTTTTCTTTTATTTGTCTTACAAGTTACTTGGTATCTTAACTAGTATGGTACCATGAAAGAAAAAAAAAACATCCAGTACACCCTGTAAAGAGGTTGGCATTAGGAAAGAAATGCAACTGTAGAAACTATGCCAAAGCTGACATTGGTACCTGATGCAGCTCTATCACTTGTCAGACTCTGTTAAAGACAACAACCCATGCCAGCATGGAAAAGAGACACTGATGATGATGATGATGATGACGATGATGATGATGATAATAATGATGATGATGGTGTTGGTGGTGATGATAATGATGATGATGTTGATGATGTGATGCTATGTGAAAGTTCTCATAAAATATATGAAGAGAAGAAGTTATGATGCAATATAAATATTAAAGTTTCACAGAAGTGGTCATAAATTTATGGGTTTGACTATTTTGAGCCCCAATATCTATTTTGGTATGGTTTCTATGGTTTGTTGTCCTTCCTAAGGCCAAACATTATTCATAACTTTTCTGCTTTCTTCTAAGCTTAGCTTTGTTTGATGAAGCAGGCTGAGGAGACTAGATAATATCAATAAGGTCTAATAATCATTATCATTTAACGTCCACTTTCATGCTAGCATGGGTTGGACGATTTGACTGAGGACTGGTGAACCAGATCGCTACACCAGGATCCAATCTGATTTGGCAGAGTTTCTACAACTGGATGCCCTTCCTAACACCAATAAGCTGAATCATATTTGTTCCTTAGCTCACAAAGTGCTTTGGAAGAACAATTCTTAATTCTTATATTATCTCTCCTTTTCATTGTAGAATACAGGCATTTCAAGGTGGCAAGCTGGCAGAACTGTTAGCATGCCGGGCATAATGCTTAGTAGTACTTCGTCTGTCTTTACGTTCTGAGTTCAAATTCTGCCGAGGTTGACTTTGTCTTTCATCCTTTCGGGGTTGATAAATTAAGTACCATTTGCATGGGTTTGATCTAATTGGCTGGCTCCTCCCCAAAAATTTCGGGTGTTGTGCCTAGAGTAGAAAAGAAAAGAATACTGGTATTGCTCAACTTATGTTTGTAATTGGTTTAAAGACATGTGACTTGACTCAAAAAACGTCGTAACACAAAAAATTACTTCAAAAACATTTATTTACTTATATCTGTTTTAATAAATGATTTGTACATATTTTCTCACATGGAGTTTTTTGGCTTGTCACTTCAGTATTGGTTTTTAAGTGTTTATTTTTATTTTGATGCTTTTAAATAAATATGTTCACTGAGACTGGCATAAAGTCAGATAAATCGAATGAAGTTGAGGTTTATTTTTCCATTAATTTCTTTGAAAAAAAGTCAATGTAAAGTCAAAAAAGACATAACTTGAAACTATGTAAATTGAGGTATACCTGTACTTACAATTGCTATATTTTTTTTCTTTCTCCAACTCAGAGATAAATTTCAGTTGGTTAGGAATTTTTTCACATAAGCAACCATTACAGCATATCATAAATTTTTAATCGAAAATTCATACCATTAACCCATTTGAGTCTTTCCCTTAGCTGTAAAGAAGCATAAAAAAAGAGAAGTTAACCTATATAGATACATTATACATTAGTATAAAATGATCTGTGTTGAAGAATAACATCAAATTCCCATGATTGATTTAATGAGATACTGAGAAGGCAAAAGTAAAATGGTGATGATGGTGGTGGGTGGTTCTGATGAGGATGACGACAGTGGTGATAATAATGGTAACGGTGGTGCTGATGATGATAAAGATGCTGCTGATGATGATAATGCCAATTAATTAAAATCTATCCTTAATTCCAGCTTGTTGACGTTGTTTATAAACTGGCATCGATGCAAGTATTCTTGGATAATTGTAGCTAATCTTAAATAAACCTCGCAGGTAATTACATTTGATCTTGCCAGAAAAGCAAATAGAAAAGATAGCTAGCTGTGTGTGTGCGGCTTGACTCAAAGATGGCATTTCTGGTTGATCTTTTACTGCAAAGGTCACTGGAAAGTTTTCTTATAGAATTAAAAGACCAGAAGCTATGCATACAAGCTTGTTATGTTACTAATGCATTAGTAACATGTTTCAGGGAAGATAGACAGAAATATTTTGGCTAAATGACTAATTTTTAATTGAAAATTAATTCCCAGCATTGTGTTCCCTTATAATTAGAATAATTTAGATGGAGATGTCAGCAATTTTGTAATCTGTTTGACTGTAATTTCTCATATATTTAACAAGGGTTCTAGCTGACATATGATAAGGGCTAAGTACATAAAACAGATTCTGTCTTTCGGAAGGGCTGCTTTATATTTACTACTACTACTACTGCTGCTGCTGCTGCTGCTGATAATAATAATAATAATAATAATAATAATAATAATGAAGGTTTTAAATTTTGACACAGGGCCAACAGTTTTTTAGTGTACGGGGCTAGTCAATTACATTGACACCAGTACTTCACTGGTACTTATTTTTTATCAACTCTAAAGTTTGGAAAGCGAAGTTGACTTCAGCGGAATTTGAACTCAGAATGTAAAACCAAAAGAAATGCCACTAATTGTTCTGCCAGCCTCCAGCCTCAATAATAATAATAATAATAATGATAATAATAATAATAATAATAATAATAATAATGATAATAATAATAATAATAATAATAATAATAATAATTATAATCATCATCATCATCATCATCGTTTAACGTCCGCCTTCCATACTAGCATGGGTTGGACGATTTGACTGAGGACTGGTGAAACCGGATGGCAACACCAGGCTCCAATCTAATTTGGCAGAGTTTCTACAGCTGGATGCCCTTCCTAACGCCAACCACTCAGAGAGTGTAGTGGGTGCTTTTACGTGTCACCCGCACGAAAACGGCCACGCTCGAAATGGTGTCTTTTATGTGCCACCTGCACAAGAGCCAGTCCAGGGGCACCGGTAACGACCTCGCTTGAAAAACCCCATGTGTCACTCGCACACGAGCCAGTCCATGGGCACTGGCAACGATCTCGCACGAAAGACACCATGTGTCGCCCGCACATGAGCCAGTCCAGGGGCACTGGCAACGATCCCGCTCGAAAGATTTCATGTGTCGCCCGCACATGAGCCAGTCCGGGGGCACCGGCAAACGATCCAGCTCGAAAAAGCCTCATGCGTCACTCGCACGAGCCAGTCCAGGGGCACTGGCAACGATCCCGCCCGAAAGACCCCATGATAATAATGATGACGATGATGATGCAAACAATGACAATACCTGGGAGTGCTGCAAGATGATAAGATAATAGAAAGAGAAATAAGAAAGGAAGTTACTAGATAGTACAAGAGGAAAATTAGAAAGATGTTTTAAACAAAATTAAATAGAGGGAACATTGTTAAAGCTATAAATACATGGGCTATGCCAGTATTGAGATATTCTTCTCCCTTTCTAAAATGGGGAAAGGTCAAGCTGCAGAACTTGGATAGAAGAACTAGAAAGCTCCTAACAGTATGCAACGCCCTCCACCTAAAAGTAATACTGATTGACTTCATCTATCAAGAAGAGAAGGTGGTAGAGGATTGTGAAAACTGGAAGACACTTTTAGTACTGTGATACTGGGTCTGAAAAATAGAATAGTTAGCATGCAAGACAAAATGCTTAGCAGTATTTCATCTGTCTTTACATTCTGAAATCAAATTCTGCCAAGATCAACTTTGCCTTTCATCCATTTGGGGGCTGATAAAATATGTACCAGTAAAGCACGGGCCAATGTAATTGACTAGCCCCCTAACTACAAAATTTCAGGTTATTATTCATCATCATAATCATCATCATCATCGTTTAACATCTGCTTTCCATGCTAGCACAGGTTGGACGACTTGACTGAGGACTGGCAAGCCAGAAGGCTGCACCAGGCTCCCATCTGATCTGGCAGAGTTTCTACAGCTGGATGCCCTTCCTAACACCAACCACTCCGAGAGTGTAGTGGGTGCTTTTATGTGCCACCGGTACGAGGGCCAGTCACACGGTACTGGCAATGACCTCGCTCAAAAAGGTGTTTTTTTACGTGCCACCTGCACAGGAGCCAGTCCAGCAGCACTGGCAACAACCTCGCTCGAATGATTTTCTAATGTGCCACCAGCACAAGTGCTAGAAGGCGACGCTGGTAACGATTATTCTCAATAGTGCTATTTACGGGCCACTAGCACGGAAGCCAGACAGCTGCTCTGGCAATGAACACGCTCAGACAGTGCTGTTAGTGCTCCACTGGCGCAGGTGCCAGTCATCAAGTATGGTTCAATTGCAATTTCGATTTCACTTGCCCCAACAGGTCTTTGCAAGCAGAGTTTAGTGTCCAATGAAAGAGAGGTTGGCATGGGTGCCAGTTGTCGGATTTGGTTCGATTTCGATTTCAGATTTCAAATTCACTTGCCTCAGCAGGTCTTCGCAAGCAGAGTTTAGTGTCTATTTTGTTTCACTTCTCAGAGTGCTTGGTCTTGTTTGATTCTGTGAGAGTGGAAAGCAGCCTGTTGTCAGAGGTCTCACAGGGTCTCTTTCTGCACATTATAAGCTTTGATATTTGGTTGTTAATTATCGTGGGAGACATTGAACATCCAAGTACCAATCTCAAAATCCTAGCTGTCCCTAGTGGAACAGATTTTTGGGCTTGCTCTGCTCTCATGTCAATTCCGATTTCTCTGACATATTTCTTGAACTTGGTTTTAGTGCTCTGGGTACCCCTACAACTATTGGGATGACAGACACTCTCCTCATAGTCCACATTCTTGCAATTTTGTCTTTTAATAGTCTGTACTTTTCAATCTTTTCTAGTTCTTTGTCACTTATGCATGCATCCCCAGGTATTGCAATATCTATAATTTTGGTTTCTTTTTTTCCTTTATCTATCACAACAATATCTGGTTATTGATTAGGGAGTCACATTAGATTGTAAAATCACACAATATCTTATAGTCATGGTACTCAGTGACTCCTTCTTGTTCATGTTTGCTTTATTTCTGTGTTCTGTCCAGGCTGTACTTTTCACATAGCCTCCAGTGAGCAAACTTAGCCACATTATCATGCTTCCTTGTGTAGTGCTTTTGGGCCAATTTGCTACACTCACTCACAATATGTGAGTTTGTCTCGATTTTGCTGTCACACATCCTACAAAGGGGCGATTTGCTACTCTTATCTATTCAGAACTTGGTGTAATTAGTTCTTAGAGCTTGTTTTTGAGTGCTGCATATCAATGCCTCAGTGCATCCTTTAAGATCACTTTTTCTTAGCCATCTCCAAGTGTTGATGTTGTCTTTTCCTTCGATTTCTCTGAGGTATTGCCCATGCAGTGATTTCATTTTCCAGTTGTTTATTCTTTCTTCTTTAACTTGTTTGTGGGTGCATCATATTTTTGGTAGGTATTATATTGTTAATTCTAACAGCGGCAAGCAAGGATTCACTCTGCTGTTTGATGTATCATCGCAGACTGTTCTTCTCTTTGACAACACAGATCTTGCATCCTATAAGGGTTCTTCCTCCCTTGTTCCTAGGCACATACAGCCTGTCAGTATTGCTTTTTAGCTGTAGTTCCTTATTGATTGTCATCACTTTTCTGGTTTTCCTGTCTATTTCCTCAAGCTCACTCTTTGTCCACCTAACAACATCTGCACCATATTGCATTAAGGAAACAGCCCATGTGTTCATTGCCCTGATCTTACTTTTTTCATTTAGCCTACTTCCCATAATTAATTTGGCTCTTCTGAGATATTATCGCCTAAAGTTTTCCTTTATTTCACTTTCCTTGATTTTATTGTATTCTAAAATACCCAAATACTTATATCCATTAGTCTCAATATCCTTGGTTTTCTTGCCATTGGGTAGTTCTACACCGTCAGGTGACACTACTTTGCCTTTTTGCATTATAAGCATACTGCACTTTTTAGTCCCAAATTCCATTCCGATATCCTTATTGAATATGTGCACTGTTGAAACTAGGCCATTTATTTCACGTTTGGTCGTCCCAAAGATCAAAGTCATCCATATATAACAGATGATTTAATTTTCCTCCACTTTTCAAGATGTACCCCGTAGTATCTGTATGAGAGGTATCATACAAATCACAAACAGCAATGGTGATAGGCTATCTCCTTGAAACATGCCTCTCTTGATGTTAACCCTCTCTTGATGTTAACCCTCTCCAAAGATTTTCCACATGAAGTTAACTCTGCATTCTGATTCTTTATTGATCTAATAAAATTTGATATGTTATCAGACACCTAATTATTATTATTATTATTATTATTATTATTATTATTATTATTATGTTTTATTTTCATTGTGTGAAAGCATTGTTTTGCTTCTCTCTTCAAAATATGATCTATTCAAGCATTACCAAATGAAATTTTCATTGGAGTTCTTGTAAAAAGCACCATAATTGCCTGAGAAAGGTCTGCTTTTGATATGGGGAGGGGGAACTGATGAAATTATGAATAAAAAAAATAAGGTTCATTTCACAAACTTTTAAAATTATGTTTACGCACATTACATTTTAAAATCCAAAATGGCTACCACACATTATTATGTTGCAAGTCTAAAAAGCACAAAATTCAAACAACACAACTCAATGTACAAGAGGAAGGAGATAATAAATGGTATAGTGAACAGTTAATTGAATAAAAATCTCCCAAATACTCAAATAAAAATTTTGAAGATAGTGGCAGTAATAACAACATTAATCTCAGTAGCACCTCTTACAAAAGTCCATATACTATAGTCTGTTCATATAGCAGTTTTGTAAAGGCAAACTGTACCACAGTACAAAATAAACATACAGAGCTTTTAGATCTATCAATTTCAAGAATAGATATGTAGGTTGGAGAACTTCATAAAATCAAACAACATTTCTTTGCCAAAGGCGCTGATCCATGAAAGGGCAAAAGTAAAGTATATAGCTCAGTTTATGAGAGATTTGAAGCAGACTAAATCTCTCTCACCTCAAGTAGTACAATAGGCTCTTCAAGACAAGAAAAAGTTCTCTCAGCTGAAAAAGGCAAAGGCTATGGCCTTATCTGCTGTACCTTTAAACTGAAGGCATAGCCAGAACACAAGCTGAAATTGTCAGGCATAACTTTGACTATAAAGAGAAATACAAGAATGACAACAGAAGACATCAGAAATGATAAAACGTCATGTCTAGTCAACATCACTTTTGTATTGTAGTATGGGAGAATGGACAAAGCAGAATTAACAAAAAGTGAATGTGATCAGGGACATCAAAATGGATTTGCAAATTCTTATGACACATGAAGGCCACAGAGCCATACCAGAACTGAGCCCTATAGAAGACATCATGACAAAGGGAATGAAGTTGATTACAGAGTAGAAAACCTGAAGCTACATTTGTTGGGGGTGAGGCTCACCTTAGAATTGGAAGAAGAGAGAAGTTAAAGTAAGAAAAGAAATATGAAGATAAGGAAGATCAACAGCAGCAGGAAAAAAGTCACTAACCAAAAGTCTAGGGATGGTAAGTGAAATATTTTTATGCTCAGTATTAGAAATCCATTCTACTATTCTTTTATTCTTTTACTTGTTTCAGTCATTTGACTGCAGCCATGCTGGAGCACCACTTTTAGTCAAACTAATCGACCCCAGGACTTATTCTTTGTAAGCTTAGTACTTAGTTCTTCATCCCACAGGGGGACGTCCCCCCTGTGGGATGAAGTTAAAATAATAGTCAGAGAACACCACTGGAAAATACGAAAACTAAAAGAAGCAGCACATACGCTAGGACACAACAACCTCCTAAGCAGACCGAGTGCAGATATGAGCAGCATATGGCAACCAGTATTAAGGAAGGTATTAAGACACCTGAAGAAGGCTGGAGGGTATATCAGCCGAAACGTGTTAACAACAAAGATGAGGACAAATATCCGTCAAATGTAAATAATGTAAATAATATACATAATTCCTCATCTCTTAAATATAGAACTGTATTGATGTCTAGATCACAAAAGTTTGAAGGGAATAGTAGTCATTTCTTTTGATTTCTAGATAGAAGCAAATAGGAAATAACATTTACTGACCAGGCAAGAAAAAATTAAAATTTTGTTACATTGTGTGATTATTAAAATTGAAACTAGGACATTACACTGAAATTAAAGAGATCACCTTCAATAAGCTGATGTTTTTCAACATTAAATGTCTCAAAAAATGGTTAATGGTGAATTTGAGAAATTATTATACAAATGGGGTTGTAGAATGCCCTAATTCAACTTAACCAATAATATTTCATATTTTATCTATTTATATATTATTATAATCTTAATTTTAATTATTGATTGTTCTATTATACTATTTCATTTATTCTCTCACAAATATGTGTATGTGTATTATGTATGTGTGTGCTTGTGTTTATGTTGATGACGTCTGTGATAGCAGTCGTACTGGTGCTGAGGATAATGGTATTGATATCACTGGTGTTGGGGGTAGTGTTGGTGCATCATTACTTGAAGTAACCTACTTCATTTATTTATATTTTTCAATCTTCTGATTGGTATATATATATATATATATATATATATATATATATTGTTATTGCTACTGTTTGCAATTTTGTGTCCTCTCCATCTTCTTTGTCACATGACATGACTGTGTGGTGTTAGCTGGGGAGGTTTGTGGTGTTGTTTTTGTTTATATAGTTGTTGTTGTAGTGATGGTATCATTAGAAGTGGCAGCCATTCTTGTTTCCTTCTTTGCTGTTGCCTTGAGGTGGCTTGTGTCACCACACAAGTGACACCTTGGCCTTTGGCCTTCAATGGCTACATATAATTTTGTGCCATTTGGATGATTGAGCAGGTCTGAGATGGTTTTCGTGTTTTGGTGATACATTTGGTTCAATAGTTCCATCCATTAGCCATACTAATTTTGTTTCTGCAGCCTCTGTATCAGTAAACCATTGGCTTTGTCTATATCAAAACATCTACATCAAAGAGGCCAGCTGCCACCAACCAGTCTATTTCTGGTGGCACATTGATTATCATTATTTTAACTAACTTGCAACCAAGTTAGGTTGGGATGAGGACCAATTACTTTCTCCTTAGGGTTGTTCTTGAGTGCTTTCTGGCCCCATCTTCTGTAGGTAATCTCACTTCAGACTATATCCACTTGTTTCCTCTTTTGATGTAAGTTTTTATGCTCCAGATTGATCTGAGGCAATTTTTAATCTACTGCTGTGTCATCTGTTCTATTTTTTAAAAACTTTTTGTAGCTAAAGTTTTTATATACAACTGTTCTGAGGTCAGTTTGTTGCTGGATGGACCCTGGGATGTTGAGTTTCACTCAAATTTTAATGGATTTTTAAAAGATTATTCCATTTTTAAAACAATTTCTTCCTCTATTTGGCAGGCCATGTCAGCAAACCTGCTACCTCTACATTTGCATGCTGTGATTTCTATTTTTGAGTTAGTGTTAATGTTGGTGGCAAAGGAAGTGGAATGTTCAGGTGTTGAATGGATAATGGAATTTTTTTTTTTTGTTCTACAGTCACTTTGTTGTTGCTGTTGTTTTCAATTTCATTGTTTTTGCTGTTTTTCATTTGCCCTGTCATTTCTGTTGTTGTTTCGTTTGTTGTAGATTTTCTTGTTTTCATAGAAAATGGTGGAAATCGTGGTGGAGGAGATGGTGGTACTTTGCTGAAGAGGCAGGAAGTTTGTGTCAAAACATTTCTTTAAATTATTGGTTCTCCACTACTGGGCAGTTTCCCCAAATATTCATGGATTAATTTTTAGAAAATACAAGCATGAATTCCTCTTCGGAGTGCAAAAATTTAGCATAGCCAGCTAGTCCCAGGTGATATTGGTTGGCTTATTAACAAGATAGTACAACAAAAATATAAAGTAACATTCTTAGAAATAATAATTTAACAATAACTAATGAGCTTAAAAAAAATATCCTCATTTTTCAAACAGTATCAATAATAATAATAATAATAATAATAATAATAATAATAATAATAGTTCTGTCCATTGTATGTACAAGACCAGAAATTTTTGGGTAGGGGACTAGTCAATTACATCAGTCCCAGTACTTGACAGGTACTTTAGTTTATCAATCACAAAAGTATGAAAGCCAAATGTAATGGTAAGGACTGAATAGAGCTGGCTACTGCTGCAGACTGTGTCTTTCACATGTCCAAATGATCTTTCATTTTGAGAAATTTCTAGTGATTGCAAAGGTGTCTCATGAGTGTGATCTTTGCCATAATGTTTGTCTGCACTGAGTGGAAGGAATATTGTTCATAGGATGGTGTTGCAGTAGAGATCTGGGGTTTGTTGTAGATGTACCTGGGTGTTTGTGGAAGTTATAATCTTGAAAAGGTGTAGGTAGTGATGATGATGATGATGATGCAGATAATGATGATGATGATGGTGCAGATGATGATGGTGCAGATGATGATGATGTCAACAATGGCAATGATAATGATGGGATGATTATGATAGTTATAATGAATATGATGGGACTGCAATGATGAGGAAGATTGTGATGATAATAAAGATGATCATTATGGTGATGATGCCACAACTAGTTGTAATGATGATGATGATGATGATGATGATGGTGACAATGACGAAGATGAAGATGAACAGGAAGAGAATGATGTAGGAATGCTTGATATTGGAGAGACGGACAGTCATAGTAAATGTGGTGGAGGTGAAGGTGAAGAATACAATTTAAAATGTTGATTAAACTCCACCTTTCTATAAACCAATTCTTCATCTCTTTCTCACATTGAAACTAGTTTCATTTTGATTTAATCTGTGAATTTAATTAAAGATTAATTTCCAAGTCAGTTCAACATTCCTATACCCATCACTGTATCAAGTTGTTATCACCAAAACACATAAAATATGGCCAACAGATCTCAGCTTACATTTTGATATTGCTTTTCTACCTCGCATATCATATTTCCTAGCACTACCACACCGACAGTAGCATTATTACCATTACACACCACCACTACCACCACCACCAACAACAACAACACCACCTCCACCAACACTAACAATAACCACAACATAACTCCTACCTCTTACCAGAAGCACTGACAACATCCTCCCCCCACACTACCACTAACAACAACAGCATTAATACCACTATACCACTAGCACCATCAACACCAACAGCAGCCCCGCCAGCCCCACCAGCCTGCCACAATCAGTACAAGGACAAACAATGGCATCAACAGACATATCACCGTCACCACTACTACCACCCCCTCTGACTTTTAATTCATGCCACTGAAAAAACTGCATTATTTATGGGATGACCCAAGATATATATATATATATATATGTATGTATGTATATTTTGTATGTATGCTTAGAGTTGAATTGGGGAAACTATGATATTTTTGTGATCTGATGAGCTAGCTTTCTTTATTTGCTTTCATTTGTGAATATACAGTTGTATTGTATAATGCATAACATGCATATTAATGCAAACATGTAAACATAATTTTATTCTACACTGATCCTACAACTACATGACGAAGGTTGCAAAATGGCTGTAATCCTAAGGATGTCAAGTGGTTAAATAAATATATTCATCTCACATACCTCCTGACATTTTATGGTTTATATATCATCATCATCATTTTTATAAAGTGGTTTCTGTATATGTCACCTTAGTGTTGTGCACTAATAACTGTGATATACAATACCACAGAATGAGGTAGCCACCAACTGTCTTCCCTTGATGTATTTCCAAATACTCTACCAACAACTATAACCAATCCAAAACAACTCTCAACAAACTATAACAACTTCTCAACAATTTCCTGTGATTCCACAACACCTTTTGACTTCCTGCAATTTCTCATCTGTTACTCTCAGTCAAACATGCTGCTACTTATATGAGTTTGGCTGTTCCATTCTCACAGGGGGTGCCATGATTCTCGCTATATCATCTCCCCTTTTGAGATTTGACTTCTGTAGGAAGTGCAGATTGTTTATTTAATTGTATTCTATTGTTTTCCATCATCAACTCTCCTTTTTTTGAGATTTTATTTTCCTCAGAAGTTTTAATACTTCTTTCACTTAGGGACTATTTCTAGTCATTCTGTTTGTTTACGTTTTCTATTGCTGATCCATCTAGATTCAACCTCTTTTGGTATTGGAACATTGAATAAGTCAAAACAAACTTCCATCAGTATTTCCTCTCTTTCTTTGGTATGTCTATTCTTCAACTAGTTCAAAAGTCATTTGTGCTCCCCTATTTGACCTTTTATTATGTATATCATACTGCCTATTCTTTTTGTCACTATACTGTCCTTCCAACCTTATCTTCTATTCTTATATATTTTGAAATGAACTTTATCTCCTCTCCCACATTAAAATACTTTGTTGTGTTTTCCCCATAAGTTTTTTCGTAGGTAACAATTTATCGAAAATTGATTTTATCTTCTGAGCAAACATTAGCTCTGTGGACGACTTGCCTGAACAGGTGTTTGGGTTAGGTGTTACCCTGTAAACTCTTAAGAATTGAGTTAGTGCTGCATCATTGTCTAATTTATTTCCTGATTTTTTTTAGCACTTGCTTAAATGTGTCTACTAACGTTTCCTGCTAGCCCATTTGATCTTGGGTGGTATGGCAGAGAAGAGATGTAATTGACTGCAAAGCTCTCACAAAAATTTCTAAATTCATACCCCATAAACTATGTTCTGTTAATCGATACTGTGGTGTTCAGGGCACTGTATCATGCAATAAGTTCATGAAGGAACCTTATTGTTACCTTCAAGGTTGGTTGACTGCATTTACATATCTCCAACCACTTGGTATAGCTGTCTACTATGATGAGATAATACACACTGTTTACCAGTCCAGCAAAATATATTAGTCGGAGGAGGCTTAATGTCCACTTTAACATTTAGTATTTTCAAAGTTCAATGAAATTTGTATCTGATAAACGAGGGTCATTAATAATCAACTAAAAACTATTGAAGGCAGTGCTCCAGCATGGTCTATTAACAGTTCGATTACAGAAACCAATAAATGTAGAAGAAAGTTGGAACTGAACTCAGAATGTAGAAAATGATACTAAATGTTGTAAAATAGTTTACCATTCTCTACCAATTCACCACTATAATATTAATCTCTGCAGGTGAGATATGTGAAATCAATTGAATGAAGCCTCAATGCATGTATTGTATTTATCAAACCCCAGGAATATAGAGGTCAAAGTTGAAACTAGAATATATAAAAAAATATCAGATTAAATACTTTAAGACATTCAATTGAATGGTCTCCAATTCCTGCCAACCTACATCCTGTTGCACAAATAAGAACAATATTTCAAGATAATGGTTATATGACTGTAGACATGTGATGAATACTATATGGCTGTTGTCTGCTTCAACTGACATAGTCTCTAAAGCCATATGTCTGGTTATCTACAAACACAGCAGAACAATATTATAATATTATTTTGAAGCACACAATCTCTCCTGTCTGATATGAACAAACAAAAGACACACATATGTATCAAAATAATTGTGGCATCAGTTGCCAAACTAGATCAGGCTTCACAAATGAATCAAATGATTCTGACTGATTTTATCTTGTCTCTGTTACTACTGCAGTTAGCCCTGTGGTCTTTAATCATACATAAACAGACCAGAGAGGGAAATCAATGCTATACATCCAGTCTTCCTCACAGTATTTTATAGTAAACTATTACTGCATCAGTAATACAGTTAAAAGAGGATCTTGATAAGTAATGTCGAAGAATGATAATAGAAAATAAGGTAGCAAGCTGGCAGAAATGTTAGCACGCCGCGCAAAATGCTTAAATGCTTAGCGGTATTTCATCTGCAGTTACATTCTGAGTTCAAATTCTGCCGAGGTTGACTTTGCTTTCATCCTTTCAGGGTCAATTAGATAAGTTCTTGTTACGCACTGGGGTTGATGTAATCAACTTAACCCCTTTGTCTATTCTTGTTTATTCCTTCTATGTTTAGCCCCTTGTGGGCAATAAAGAAATAAAGAAATGAATAATAGAAAAGTTTGAAAACTTACGTGACATTAGCAACAAAAGAAAACCAATGCTGGATATTGTGTAGTGTTAGCAACACCGGAAGATAAAAGAAATATTATTTATACATTAGCACTGAAAAACAGATTCTTCTAGCCAAGCCACCTGGCAGGAGTCTTAGGGGTAGACCAAGGATGAGATGGTTGGATAATAGCCATAGTTTCAGTTGGTCATACTTGGGAATCTAGCTGGAAAGTGTAATGGTGGTTGCTTCTGATAGGACCCCATGGAGGAAGTGACAGAGGATTCTACCCCCATGACCTTTCCAGGAATAGTGGGCAGGATGGATGGATGGATGGATGGATTAACAACTCTAGGAAAAGAGTAGCAATGAAAAAGAATTAACATTAACACAATTAAATAAAAGAAACTGAGTTTTAATCAATGTAGCATTAGAAACAGTAAAGGCAACTAAAAAGACATGTAGCAATTGTTACATTGGTTGATAATTCTAAACATTAGTAACATTGAAACTTTAAACTAAAATGTAATCATTCAACTTGAGCCAAAATATAAATATAATATTGATTTCTAACATTCCTATGGTGGTATTGATTCTCACATACGATATAACATTAGCAACATTTGATGATAAAGAATATAATATGCCTTTAAGTAAGATTGAAAAAATATTACTACAAAAACTCATGCAAAATTAGGAACAATGAAAAGAAAAGTATGAAGCCATTTCGGTAGAAAGAAACATATGTAACATTTGAAAAAAGTAAACCTATAAAAAGGGATTAAAGATTACCAAAACTGTAAAGTAACCAAATAGTAATGTTGAAAAGCAGCATTCAGAAAGAAGGACAAGAATGTAAAAATATTCAGAATGAAAGGGGGGGGGGGGACAAATAAAAACAGGGAAGAAAACTGGAGGGAAACTAAAAAAGAAAAAAAGTTTGTATGAGAAAGCTAAAAAGAAATCCATAGATGTCATTAAGTACATAAGAACAAAGAAACAGAAGAGAATAAGTAAATAAACAGACATTGCTTTTACAAGATCAACAAAAGTGGTGTAATGAAATTAACAAATTTATAGGATAAATAACTGAATCAATAAATCTCAGCCAAGAAAAGCTATCATATAAAACTTTCCTTCTTCCATATAGATGTTCTCTGTTAACAACATTTTACAATGTTGGAAAAAATCAAAAATCAAATGCTGCAAAACAAAACAGAAAGTAGTTTGCCATGTAGCTTATTTCAAATGTCTTCATGTTTCTTTAGTTTTTGAGGGGTTTTTGCTGGTCCTCTTATCATGAGACAAACAAGATAATAAACAGAATCCAACCCTGCTGCTAAATGTCACTTGATGTAAATCACATGATGCATCTATTACAAAAACACACTCACACACACACATATATATATCATCATCATCTTCATCATCGTCTTCATCCTCTTTTCTGTACTTGCGTGGGTGAGATGGAATTCATTGAAACAAATTGTCTAAATCTGGATGTCCTTCTTGTTACCAACGTTCTCTTGTTTCCAAGTAAGGAAATATTTCCTCATGATCAGACATGCTTTTACAGAAGATTAGAAACAAACAACATTGCTTGTATGATAGGGAAACTCATTTACAACTACCATCTGATTTCAAGGCAAGGAGTCACAAACTCACCACCGCAAGAGTACACACCCACACACACACATGTATTATAGGCTTCTCTCAGTTTCTATTTATTAAATTCATTTACATGTCTTCAGTTGGCTATCATAGAAGACATAATATCATACAGTCAAACTGAAAATGAAACCATGAGGTTGAAATTATCTCCCTTCCAGAAAACATAAAATAAATATGGAATAATAACTGTGACCAACACACACACATGCACACACACACACACACACACACACACACACACACACACACACACACACACACACACACACACACTTACATGTGTAAACGCATCCTTGTCTGTATGGTTAAATGGCTTGCTATCTAATCACATGGTTTCAAGCTTGCTATCTGATCACATTGTGTGGCATCTTAGGCAAGTATCTTCTGCCACAGCCCTGAACAGACCAAAGTTTTAAAAGCAGATTTGGTAGATGGTAACTGAAAGAAGACCATTGTGTTTGTGCATGAGTGTGTGTGTGTGTGTGTGTGTGCACAATCGCATGTATGAGTGCGTGTTTGTGCATGCATATGTATATGTGTCTCCTTGTCTCAACATATAAATAAATGTCATTATTGTACAAGCTTTGTTTTTCCTTTCCAATCTTTCATGGAAGAGAGGACATTAAAATGAAGATGATATTTTATTGATAAAATACATTCTAGTATCATAATAGCCAAATTACTAATTGGTTTCACCATGGGCAGTATGCCAATGGAAGTCTCCAGTGGCAAAGGGGAGGATTTCTGAAAGTATATTTGCTAGAGTATGAACCAGATGGAGTAAGTTCTGAGAGTTTTTATCTTTGTTGGAAATAAATGATTTCTCTCTCAGATTGAAAGGGCAGAAGAGCACATGAGCAGTCAACGGCCGTCCGACATATGTGTATATGTGCATGTATGTATGCGCAGGGACATGGAAATACCTGGGTTGGTGTCCAGGCATACAGTTGGCCCACTGGGAGTGGGAGACCCCTCTGTTGTTGTTACAGCATCTCTCTAGGAAAGGAAAACTCTGAAAGAAAACCTGCGACACTGACAATATTCAATGATGTAGACTTGTACTTCTTTGTGAGTTTATGTTGTCCATGTCAGAGAGTGGGATTGGATTTGTGCAAATCCTTTCCTCACTATAAAAAATCGTCATCCACAAGCATTGCTTGGAAAAAAAAAGTAAGACCTATCACAAAATGGCCTTCGCATGTGTGGGACTTTATAGGTATGTATGTATGTATACTGTTTTACTCTTTTACTTATTTCAGTCATTTGACTGTGGCCATGCTGGAGCACCGCCTTTAGTTGAGCAAATCGACCCCAGAACTTATTCTTTGTAAGCCTAGTATTTATTCTATCGGTCTCTTTTGCCAAACCGCTAAGCTACATGCACACACACAAACAGGCACACACACACACACACACACACACACACAAATGTACGACGAGCTTCTTTCAGTTTCCGTCTACGAAATCCACTCACAAGGCTTTGGTCGACCCAAGGCTATAGTAGAAGGCATTTTCCCAAAGCGGCACACAATGGGACTGAACCTGGAACCAAGTGGTGTTAAGAAGCAAGCTTCTTACCACACACATATTGTTAAATATATATAGAGAGAGAGAAAGAGAGAGAGAGAGAGAAAGAAAGAGAGATAGAGGGGTAGGAGAGAACGAGAGAGAGATAAAGAAAAAGAGATAGAGAGAAAGAGAGAGAGAGAGAGGTGGCTTGATAGATATTGTTGTGTATAAACGTATATTTACATTTTATAGAGATGTATATGTGTATGTATACATGTAAAATGTCTTGTGTGTTTAAATTTCTAATATTTCAATTCAAATATAAAACCTGCTGCCATACATATTGCCGGTGTATTTACTTTTTACATGTAAATACTCCACATGGATGCCAATTGTCTACTATAGTGTCAACATTATTATTGTTGATGTTGTTGATGCTGGCATCATGATCATCATGATCATCATGAAAACTACAACTACACCTATCAGCTTCACCATAAGCAGAGCAGTACGGTTTGTTGAATAGCAATGATGATGATGGGAATGGTGATGATGATGATGATAATGATGATGATGACGAAGAAAAGAAGAATTACAACAACAACAACAACAACAACAGTAATGATGCTGATGATGGTGTTGGCTGTGAAACTATTTCAATTTCTCGGGAAATCACACTTCCTCACATTATTTGATGAAATTAGGAATGAAATGTTAAGCTCCTCTTTCCTTTACTGAAAATTGTATTTACTTTGTTTTATCATAAGGAACATACGCACACACACACACACACACACACACACACACACACACGTACATACATACATATGGATTTTCACATACAAGCAGACATATGTATTCACATACATAGAAGCATATGTATTGACACTTAAAATACATGTATATTCAGACATGCCACATATATGTATATCCACACACACACACACACACACTTAATAAATATTTACATAGGAAGTAAGTTTTCAATAAAATACTTTATTCTAGATGAAACTAAATAGATTAAATCTTATTGATATAATTTCTACTTGGAAATCGTCAAAAATTTGGTTTTCTGAAGATATACTCAACTTTGAAGTAGCAGCTTGTCATATTCACCATATTGTCATCTTTGCCTTCTTTTTCTTTGAAAAATTGTGACAAAGGGTTCAAGTATTGATGGACATTTTCTGTTGAGTAAATAAAGTAAGATTTCAGCACATTCATCTAAAATTGCATGTCTTCTGTTTAATCAATAGAGAATAAAATCATTTACCTTCTGCTAAACTTGAAGTAGGTTAGGAGAGTAGCAAGCAATCATAGTGTAGAGATAAGATTCTAGTGAGTTGATACTGAAGTTCAGTTTCAATTCTTAGCTGTTACCATGTTCTTCATCTATGTCATTAATGATCTCAGGTGACATAAGGATTCAACATAATTTTATGTCCATTCTTCCCTCTGTAAATCTGATAATTTGTAGATATGTCTGAAATAGATATCTTTTATTTTTTTAATCATTTTCTTGTTACAGTCATTGGACTGTAGCCATATTTGGATACTGCATTGAAGAGTTTAGTTGAACAAATCAACCCTGGTACTTATCTTTTAAAGCCTGGTGCCTATTCTGTCAGTTTCTTATCCTCAACTGCTAAGTTATAGGACATAAACAAACCAACAATAGTTGTCAAGCAGTGGTGATAGACAAACACACACACACACACACACACAATGAAAGAATTAAAGGCAAAGTCGTCCTCAGCAGAATTTGATCTCAGAATATGAAGACAAATGAAAAGGTGCTAAGCATTTTACCCAGCATGCTAAAAATTCTGTCAACTTGCTGCTTTAGTCCATTTAAATATTGAAAGAAGAAAATTTCGGTGTAATTGCTTGATATGCACGATATAAAAGATTGTCTTGTGACTGTTTTCTAAATGGTGATAGCATGTTGTAGTTTCAAACCTTGAGACAACTTGTCTTACATGACATCTACATGTCTGAATTATCGAATAACTGCTTCTATTTGCAATATGTCCAATATATTGAGCATATTACATCCCCAATGGATGTCAAGTTAAGTTGCTAGACTACCAATAATAGGACCATTATTCAAACCCTTTTATTGTCTGCTAATACAGTTCCAAAGTGTAATGATAGTTGCTTCTCATGGGACTCTGTGGAAGAGGTGCCTGAGGACTCAGTCCTCAAAATCATCTCAGGAATTGTGGGTGGAAAAGATGGATGGATAGATGGATGAATATACTGATATATAATTAATATTCAAAATATATTGTTTAGAGATGCACTGTTTGGTCATGTGATGCAAAAGGATGAGGACAGTTGTATGTAGATGTGCTACTCATTTAAAGTGGATTGAACATGTGAAAGAGAGAGATCCAGGAAGATGTGGGATGATGTGTTGAGGGCTGATTTCAAGATATTGAGCCTTGCAGAGATACAAAGGGCTAAGATGATTAGCAATTTTCTGTGCTCAGGAAGATCTGTCCATCACCATGAAAGTGAGGTCTTAAAAGTATCATGCATATTCCTGTCCATGTTGGGCCCTACACCCAATTTGCCAATATTAAATGTCCTCCACATCTCAACTTCCAAACACCCATCCTTCCATTACTCTTCTATCTATGGTACTATACTCAGCTGCTGAAATAAATTGAGAGCAGAAGCAGCACATGCTTCATCCCCACTTTTGGTATTACCAGTTACCACACTCTCATTATCATTCCTTCCATATTATTTATTCTCCACCAGTTACTCCCACCCCACCTTCTGTGCTTTCAGTAATCTCTCCCTTCACTCCAAGTAATCTCTCACCTCCACATCCACTGCAAGCCACTGTCTTCCGGAAAAGAAAGTGGGGAAGGGTTGTGAGGACCTCTGAGTTCCCCTCTAATAGAGTTTTGTTTTGTGAGTTTTTTTTTTCCCTTTTCCAGGTTATTTCATATGCCTTCAATGAATGTGACATCGAAATTATGTGCAAACGGCTCCTTTCCCCAGAAAAGGAAAGGTTTGGCTGCTATTTCTTGCATGCCCTGCAATCATGTAACAGCTATTTCTGGTTCTTTATTGCAATTAGATGCTACATAGTAGCATGGCGTGCTAGAAATAGCAGCTAAATCTTTGGTGTGAGATATATTGAATGCACTCAAAAAAAACCTATGGAAAAAAATCATTTCACACTGAGGTGTTACAAACAGGTCTTTTACGAAATATTTACTGTATTTTTAAAGTTATTTTCACTTTAAAAAACTTTTTAAATATGCCAAAAAATTTTTGTAATGGTATTCACTTGAAAATAATTTTAAAAAGCATTAAAATATTGTCTGTTTAGAGAAAGCTAAAATATGAATACTTACCGTACAAACAGCTTACATTTTTGAAATCACATACACTTAAAATATTTCTAAATGATTAAAATATTGTGTTTAGCAAAAGCGAAAATAGAAACATTTATTGTAAAAAACAACTTGTACTTGTCAGGTTAAAATCACTAATGTGTCTAATTGAAAAGTTATTTTTCAGAGTATTTTCCCATTATGTACTGTTTTGGGTATTTATACCCCCAGAATCTCATGAACCAGTTGTCTGATTTATGCAAAACTTGTTTTATTTCATTTGTATTCACATTTCAAGGGGACCTTAATTCATAGTATTTTCCCATTATGTGCCAGTTTGGCTGTGTAACATTGCAAGCAAGCAAGCAAAATTGAAGTCCATTTTTATATATATATATATATATATATATTATGTAGGTAGAGTAAAATTTAAGCTGTGTTCTCTTAAAGCACATCTGCTTATTCCAGTATTACAATCCTGTATGCAGTTATTGTAGTTGTATTGATGTGAGGTATGTATTAGAGTTGAAAATTCTGAAAATATTGTTTGCAGGAAATTTCTTACATGTTTATCCAACATGTACAAGTTTGTGATTCCTATTAGTAAATGAAACATCTGTAATGGCAAAGAAATAATATCAAAAAAGTATGTGTGTGTGTGTGTGTGTGTGCGTGTGTGTGCATGTGTGTGCATGTGCGTGTATGTGTGCATGTTTGTGTGTGTATGTCATTCACTGTAATATATTGGCAAATGATACAAGAAGTAATAGAAGCTGAAAATCAATGTTTTACAAAGTCCTTTGAAATATTCATTTTGCATTGAATTAGATACTCCCTTGTCACTCTCTCCATAAGAAATGCTATGAACCAGTGATTCGCCCATCAGAAATGTGCTCTCAAAGTTGCTATTGTCTACCAAATACAATATAAAATTAAAATATAATCTAACATTCCAGAAAGTTTTCCACTTTTCTATGTGATAACACGATCTGATAAAATCATGTGATAAATAAAATCATTTGAGAGTATGATTTGGAAGAGCTTCTATCATGTACAATAATGAAATGTTATGACAAGATAAAAACTAACAAAATTTGATACTGACATCTAAGTCAGTATTTTAAAGGCATTGGCTTTTAACACATTGGCTTTGGTAAATGTTAAATTGTTTTCTCAACAAAGCAGTATTATGGAGACGCTATCGGTCAACATTGTCAAGCTCTTGTTTGAAAGAATATGACAGGAATACAATAAATACTGATACACTTTCCTCTCTTGTAGACCAAAAGAATTGAGTTTGACAGGACAAATAGAAGCAACTGAGAATATCATTATTGTAGTTAATAGCTTAACCATAACACTGTTCTGATTATTATTCCACAGACAATGAAGACAGAGATAGACGTTCATGGTTTAGGAACCAAATTCCATAATTTACTTACTTTGATTATTTACTGTTCAGAGTTCATATGTTGCCAAGCCAGGGTGTCTTATAATTGAAAATGTTTTTCAAAAGATAAAATGATAGAAGAAGTAAAAAACAAACAGACAAAAAAAAAATAAAGCAGTAGCACAGCAACAACAGCAGCAGCAGCAGCAGTAGCAAGAAAATCAACAGCAGCAGTAACAAAAACAGCAATAACAATAACAACAATAGTAGCAGTAATAGTCCAAAGACTAAATCAGCAAAAGACTACATTCATATACTATAGCAGAAATTGGAAATATGCTTTCACACTTTTCTCCAAGGTGTTATTAAGTTGTATAAGTTGTATGAAATACTTTCCTTAGGAAAGAAAACTAGATTATGGAATAAGTTCTTAACAGAAGGGAATGTTAGTTATAATAACAGTTAGTTATACAGTGATTACTTTGTTATTTTTAAGTACATACACCATCAGTAGTCATTGACAATACTCTCTTTTCAACATCAAAGCTAGCAATACAAAAACAGATGTGGCAACCATTTCAACTCAAACAATGTGAATTCTAATTTCCAGTGTTCAGAGTGGTTGCATTGTAAATTACCTTGGAGACGGCACACAGATAATTTGATAACCCTGTGTATAAAATACCTATAAAAGATGTTTGTGTCTAGACAAAGACTAGAAGTGAAATAAATAACTAGTAAAATATATAACAACAAATGGTTCAACACACGTATAGGAAGATCAAAGGTTCCAATTAAAGATAGGAGTTTAAGGATATATTCATAAAAACAACTCCAGACTTTTATGACAATTATTTATGTAAGAAATTAATATAAAATTAACTCATTGGATATAAAGTGCCTGTGGATGGCATCAGAAGACTGTCTGAGTTCTTACTGCAAAGTGGGTGGAACATTTAATCATCTCTATTCCCATTGCTGTACAGTACCAAGGACCAAAACACATCTGGCTCAGTTTATTGGTTATAAAAAGATACACTGTAGATATACATGGTTCTGAGCTGACCAAAGCCTTGTGAGTGGATTTGGTAGTCAGAAATGGAAAGAAGCCCATGGTATATGTGTGTGAGTATGTGTGTGTATGTGTGCATGCATGCACATGTGTGTGTGTGTGTCTTTGTGCCTATGTTTGTCTCACACCCAGCTGGACAACTGGTGTTGGTATGTTTATGTCATGGTTTGGTAAAAGACACCAATAGAATTGCTAAGTCCTGAGGTTGATTTATTTGACTCAACATTCTTCAGGGAGGTGCTCCAGTATGGCTGCAGTCTAATGACTGAAACAAGTTAAATATAGAAAAATAACAGATACTGCTCAATGTTCTAAGTTTTTAGTATATTTGATTGAGATTTTCATTACTTTGTAAGGTAGTATTCAAATTACAAAACATTTGCACCATTTCCCAATTTAACTAATAACAATTAATAACCACCAGACTAAAGTGTATTAAATAGTACTGATGAAGTTAGCTAAAAGCTTCTAATTTGAATAAGATACTTCTAATTTTGAAGCTTGGCAATATCTTCAACAGTGAAAGTACAATTTGCTTCTTCATGTATCTTCTCTGTGATGGGAAACGGAGTTGAATGAAGCAATCCTCATTCATATGAAACAGTAGAATAAAGAATCCATCCGAAATTGTGTTCCTATAACCTATCATAAGAATATTTTTTGGTAAATATGAAGTTGATGTTACTTAGAACTTATTGCAGTAAATATTGTGAATATCTACAGTTGCTTAATCTGCTAGAAATAGCAGCCAAGTCTCCCTGCTATCTTAAAAGAAACCCAGGTCACATAGGATAAGGTAATCTTAGATATGTTATATCTGAAAACAAAGGACATGATGGTCACAATGGAGTGTCTGATCATAGAACTGGGTAAGGGCTGATATACAAACAAGAGGATAACGTTTGCTTATGTCAAGAGATAAAACAACTAAACAAAAACTGGAAGAAAGTTCTAGCACAACCTCTTAAGAACTGGTGAATCCTATAACTCAATAGATTATTAGAGATTTACTAAAGACTACCTATTTATGTAGTATATCTAGGGGACAAGTCAACTGACCCCAAAAAGAAAGTCAAGACTGCATTCAAACTAAAATTGCATGAGTTAAACTTAGCAAGTCAGAGAAGCATTTGTCAGTTTTGGGAGTACTACGACTGCATCTAGCATTGAGTTATTGCCACTCTGGGGCACCTATTTTGAGTGTAGGTCAACCCCCCCGCCCCCCAGGACAAAACCCCCTTGGACAAAACCCCCTTGGACAAAACCCCCATAATTAAAGTGCGAAAGTGGACAAAACCCACTTGGTTACATTTTTTGGTTATTTTTCGTTTTTTTCCCCTTTTGCTTGTTTCAGTCATTAGACTGTGGCCATGCTGTGGTACCACTTTGAAGAATTTTTAGTTGAACGAATTGACTCCAGAATTTTTTTTTCTTTTTCACTTGTTGTGTTATTAGATTGTGGCTATACTGGGGCACCACCTTGAATTTTTAGTTGAATGTATCAACCACAGAATTTTTTTAGGTGATTTTCAACCAGCGCATGAAGTTAAGCCTTAAAAGTCTCTCCATATGCTAGAAACAGCAGCCAAATCTCATGAATTTCTTTCTATAATTTCACGAAAACAAAAATGGAAATCATGGTTCCTATTTTTTAGTAAACAAAAATATATTCAATCAAAAATAAATAAGTAGGAGCACAAGACTCTTTACTACTCAATGTACATATTGTTTGAATTTTAACAAAAAAGAAAGTATTTTCTTCAAGAAATGTTTGGAAAGATAGAAACAATAAGAAGTACGTTTGAATGACTAGCCCTCAAGGCCATAATTCTGTTAGACCTTCAACAGCTGGAGAAAGTTCAAAAGGTCAGCTCTCTATATATGTATGTATGTATACAACTGCATGTGTGTGTGTGTGTGTATATGTGTGTTTGTGTGTGTGTGCATATGTGTGTGTGTGTGTGTGTTTGTCCTCCCCCAAATGGTTGACAACCAATGTTAGAGTGTTTACATTACTGTGACTCAGCAGTTTGGCAAAAGGAGACCAATAAAATAGGTACCAGGTTTAAAAAATAAGCACAGGGGTCAGCACATGTTCACCTAAATACTTCAGGGTGATGCCCCAGCATAGCCACAGTCCAATGATGGAGACAAGTAAATGATAAAAGATAAAAGACATACCATAATTTATGCCATAGTATATACTGTCTGAAGATAATATATACCATAATATATATATATATATATATATATATATATACTATCTAAAGATAATATATAGGGTAACATATAACACTTATTATCTCAAAACAATACATGTCCCACAGAGATTGGAACCGTTCTGCAGATAAACAGAAACTATAATAAAATGTAATTTATAACTGGATTCTGACTTAGAAGTCAGTGAAGTTAATTCTTTGGAAAGTTAAAAACATATTTGCTTCATTCTTCATTGTTGTTCACATTTCTGTATCTTCTCATGCTTTTCTTTCTCCCCCTCTCTCTCTCTCTCTCTCCCTCTCTCTCTCTCTCTTTTTCTTTCTTTCCTTCTTTCTTTCTTTCCTCATATCTCACATTCTTTCTATAATATGCCAATGCCAACCCTCTCCAGTCATCACCATCTTCTTCTTCTTCTTCTTGCTCTTGTTCTTGTTCTTCTTTTTCTTTTTCTTTTTCTTGTTGTTGTTGTTGTTGTTGTTCTTCTTCTTCTTCTTCTTCTTCTTCTTCTTCTTCTTCTTCTTCTTCTTCTTCTTCTTCTTCTTCTTCTTTCTTGTCGTTGTCATTGTCATCGTCATCATCGTAGTCATCATCATCATCATCATCATCATTATCATCATCGTCGTTGTCATCATCATTACCATAATCATCATCATCATCATCACCATCACAACCGCCAGCACCGCAACCACCACTGCTGCCACCACTAACACTGCCATCACTACCACCACCACCACCACCACCACCACCCCTGCTGCCAACCGACACTGCTATTGCTGCCATTGTTGGCGTTGATATCTTTGTTCTTGTCATTTTTATTGTCGTCATCATCATCATCTTCATTTATGTTGTTATCTCTTTAGTTTCAGCACAACCGGTAAATTACTGACAATAAAACAACAACTACAAAAACAAAAAAACACCACCACCACCAATACCACCATTTCCATTCACAATCCCCACCACCACCACCAATACCACCATTTCCATTCACAATCCCCACCACCACAACCACCACCACAACTGCATTCACAACAACCACCACAACCACATTCACAACCTATACTATGACAATTACTGCAACCACAACCAGCATGACAGTTACAACATGAGCATAACAGCAACGTCAAGTGCAACTGCAACCACCACAACAATCACAACAGAAACAACAACAAGCACTGATTTTCAGTTGACTTAACAAGTGTTAGATATTTTTTTTCCCCTTGAAATCAACCAAACAAAAGTAAAAATAAAAATAAAAAAAAATTGATAAATCATAGAAACATACGAAAAACAAAAAAAATAATAGAAAAATATGAAAGGAAATATAACAAAAAAAAAAAAAATGGAGAAAAAATGCTTTATTGAAATGTTCCTGAAGAAAATCAGTTGAGATAATTGAATTTCTGGGATTTATCTGCAACTAAGGTACTTTATAGACATTCATATGTGTATGAGTACATATGTGTGCGTGTGTGTATATATATATATATATATATATATATATATATATATGTATATATATATATACACACACGTGCGTGTGCACACACACATATGTACATATGTGTATTGATATATATATATATGTGTGTGAATATTTGTCTACATAACTATGTATGCATATGCTTATGTGTGTTTTTGTATGCACACATACAGACATATCTATCTATATTCTCTCTCTCTCTTTCTTTCTTTCTTTCTTTCTCTTTCTCTGTATGTATATGTATATACGCATGCATATACATGCATTCAAACATATATATACACATATATATATATCTATATGTACGCAAGTATATTATATATATATATATATATATATATATATATATATATATATCTGTATCATCATCATCATCATCATCATCATCATTGTTGTCGTTTAACATATACATATATATATATATATATATATATATATAGATATATATATACATACATATGCACACACACCCATATATATATATATATATATATATATATATATATATATATATATATATATAGAAGGAGAGAGAAAGACAGAGATGGATATATATATGTTGATAGACCGAGATACATAGACAGATACTCATGCAAACACACACACACACACACACACACACACACACACATATGTACACATTATTTTTTTTACTTCCCTCTCATCCTTTTCCCAAACATTAGTCAATATTCTGTTTGTTGATTTTTTTTTTGTTTAATTTTTCATGTTTTCTCGTCCCATTTATTACTGTCGTTGTTGTTGTTGTCTTAGATGTGCATATCTCATTCTATGCCATTACCTTGCTAACTTCTCGACAAGAGCGAGTGCAGAGGCAGAATGAGGCCTGCTTTGATTAAATGTTTTTGATGGATGGATCCACGTGAAAATAAATCAAACAAGGATTCTTGAATGAGGAGGGAAGGCCAACGGAATGGCAGAATCAGAATCAGAAAAACAAAACACAAATTTTATAGATAGATTATCATAAATATTCAATAGATTTTTGTCTTTTTATATATACATATGTGTGTGTGTGTGTGTGTGTGTGTGTGTGTGTGTATGTATGTATATGTATGTATGTATGTATATATATATATATATAATTCAGTTTCTTTTTTGATTTTCTTTGAGATTTGGCATCACTTTAAAAATGGTAAGAAAATCTCTCAGATGGAATTTAGATTCAAAATCACTGTACTTTTCAGCTGACAAGTGCTGGTTAGAAGTTGGAATGGTAGGATGTTCGTTTATATTTAACAAAGAATATGTAACAAATAAAAAAAACTATGTATTTCTAAGATAATTTTGTAAAAGAATAAAACAAACTAATGCCTAGTTGTTTGTTACTGACACCCCCCTCCTCTTGAATTTTCACATCTGTGAAGGTTCAAACAGCTTGAACCAAAAGTTTAACTTCATTATGAAACCATGATGTTGCTGCTGTTGTTGTTGATGTTGCTGTTAATGTTGTTCATGTTGTTGGTGTTGTTCATATTGTTGTTGTTGATATTGATGTTGTTGCTCAACTCTGAATCAAATATGTGCTACGAGTGTGTGTTCAAAGGTATTCCAACAAGGTAAACTCCTTCTTGAGGTTTAGCCCAAAAGGCAATACTAATTAACCCTATATTGTTACCATATTCTTATTGAAATCCTCTGCTTTTCCTCCTCCTCCTCCTCATCATCATCGTTTAACGTCTGCTTTCCATGCTAGCATGGGTTGGACGATTTGACTGAGGACTGCTGAACCAGATGGCTGCACCAGGCTCCAATCTGATCTGGCAGAGTTTCTACAGCTGGATGCCCTTCTTAATGCCAACTACTCAGAGAATGTAGTGAGTGCTTTTACGTGCCACCGGCACAAGGGCCAGTCACGCAGTACTGTTAACGGCCACGCTCAAAAAGGTGTTTTTTACATGCCACCTGCATGGGAGCCAGACCAGCAGCATTGGCAACGACCTCGCTCAAATGATTTTGTTTCAATTAATTTTATAATTAATGAAGAATTTACCTAAGTGTTTTTGAAAACCTATCAGCTTTGCTGAAGACCATTGAAATATTTGTGTCTATTGTTGATGTATGTTGTTTAACCCTAGGTCAGCCCTGATAAAACACATTCCAGCAATGACCATCCTGTCGTTTTGTATATTTAGGACAACCATAACAAAGTGTCTGTCCTTCCTTTGTTAATGCCAGTGATCAGAAAGAGATGCGGCTGGATATTAATGGTGGTGGTAGTGGTGGCGGCGGTAGTGGTGGAGTGGTAGCAGAGGTGGCAGTAAAGGTGGTGGAGATAGTGGTGGTGGTCGTCGTAGTAGTAGTGGTGGTGGCAGTAGTAGCAATAGTGGTAATGGTATTGGTGGTGGAGGTAGTGATATTTATGACCTCCCATTAGAGATCATCTCATCCCTCTGTCCAGCTTTCAATATTCATTTGTCTTATTCCCCCTCCTCCTCCTCCTCCTCCTCCCCTCTCTCTTCTTTAGCTTTATTATTTGGTTCTTCCTCATCTTTCTTCCACTCGCCTTCTTCTTCTTCTTCTTCTTCTTCTTCTTCTTCTTCTTCTTCTTCTTCTTCTTCTTCTCCATCCTCTTCCTCCTAATTAAAGAATTAAAAAAAAAACAGACATCAAGTCAATGGCTTTGTTATTACGACTATTGTTGTTGTTGTTGTTGTAGATACAGCTATTGATGTTCTTGTTGTTATTGTCACTGTGTGTGTGTGTTTATTTCATTGTCGTTCATTTTTTTTTTTTTCTGTTTTGTATCCTGATCATCACAGCTTGGCAAAATGGACATTAGACCAGATTTTGAAGGGGTTTCGTTTCGTTGCTATTGATTTTGTTCCTACAATTATTACTGTTGTTGTTGTGTTTTTTTTATTGATGTTGTTGTTGATGTTTATGTTGCTGTTTATGTTGTTGCTGTTTTATGTCATTATTGTTTTTGGTTATGTTGTTGTTGTTGTTGATGTTTGTTGTTGATGTCCCCTTAAAACTACAACAGCTTGTGGAAATGGTCATTACACACTGTTGTTGTTGTTGTCGAAACCTACTGAACCTGTGATAACATGATAGGAAAGCAAATATCAATGTTATGATCATATTGTTTTTATTGTCATTTTTGTTGCTGTTGTTGTGAATGCTAACAGATGTCTGTTACAGTAAGGTTTTCAGTCACATGACTAAATGATAGAAGATCTGAATATACCAGATCTGTATTGCTCCAGATGTACCACACCACCCATGTTAACATGTGTAGGGGAGTAACCAGGTTGTGTAAGCATCATTCCCTTTATTCAGTTTGTTGTTCTTTAACCCTAAGTCAACCCTATGATCAAAGCTATTCCAACCGTAGCCACCTAGTAGATGTCTGGGACTACACTATCTAAAGCCGTTTCCTTACTTAAGACAGTAAGATATGGAAGAGATTCGACTGCTCTTTCTAACAAGTCAATTGACCACAAACAGGTTTTCTCTCTCCTTTGTCTGTTCTGGTAGTTGTGGTGGTGATGGTGGTGGGTGTTTTAATGGTGGTGGGTGTTTTAATGGTGGTGGAGGTGGTGGTTGCAGTGGCAGTGGTGGCAGTGGTAGAAGTGGTAGTGATGGTGGTGGTTTTGGTGGTGATGGCCACTCAGGTAGAGTTGGTACCTCTAGTGACCCAACATAGAGTTAAGAACATCAGTATTGCTGTATATGTGTGTATGCGTGTTTGTGTAAGTGTGTGCGTGTGTGTGTGTTTCTGTATGGATGTGTACATCTAACCGCAGGAGTGGCTGTGTGGTAAGTAGCTTGCTAACAAACCATATGGTTCCAGGTTCAGTTCCACTGCGTGGCACCTTGGGCAAGTGTCTTCTACTATAGCCTTGGACTGATAAAAGCCAAGTGAGTGGATTTGGTAGATGGAAACTGAAAGAAGCCCGTCGTATATATGTATATGTATATATATGTGCGTGTGCTTGTGGGTTCAGCAAAAGAGACCGATAGAGTAAGTACTAGGCTTACAAAGAATAACTCCTGGGGTTGATTTGCTCGACTAAAGGCAGTGCTACAGCATGGCCACAGTCAAATGACTGAAACAAGTAAAAGAGTAAAAGAGTGAGTGTGTGTGTGTGTGTGTGTGTGTGTGTGTGTGTGTGTGTGTGTGTGTGCATGTGTTTTTGTGAATAGCATATGTATGTATGCATGTATGCTTGCTTGTTTGAATAAACTGAGGATGAAGGCACATGGCTAAGTGGTTAAAGTATTCAGCTTATGATCAGAAAGTCATGAGTTCAATTCCTGGTGGCATGTCGTGTCCTTGAGCAAGACACTTTATTTCATGCTGCTCCAGTCCACACAGCTGCCAAAACTTAGCAGTACCTGTAATTCAATGAGCCAGCTTTGTCACATTCTGTTTCACACTGAATCTGCCTGAGAACTATGTTAAGGTCACATGTGTGTCTGTGGAGTACTCAGCCACTTGCATGTTAATTTCACTGGCCAGCTGTTCTGTTGATTGGATCAATTGGAACTCTTGTCATAACCGACAGAGTACCAGGAAGAGTGTCCGAAGGATGTCATTGTTATTTAGCCCCAGGTCAAGCCTGATCAAACAGGTCTATGATCAAAGCCTTTCCACCATAACCATCTCATCTTCTTATCAGACACAATGATTGCCCCATTATGTAGTGTGCCATTCTTTTCTAAGACATACGATGTAAGCTAGAAGAGATTTGGCAGCTATTTCTTGCACACTGAACAGCTGCTTAGGAGATCTCTAGTTGGTTTATTACTGCGGCAGAATGGTCGTGTAACAGTATTCTGAGGGATGGTAGTGGTGGTGGTTGATGTGTGAATGTAGCAGTGGTGGGGGGTGAGATGTTGTAGGGTGGTGCAAGGATGTTGTGGGGGTGGGTGGTGTAGGAATGTCCCTGGGCATGGTGTTGGGTTGGTGGGTGGGTGGGTGAGTGGGTGGGTGGGTGAGTGGGTGGGTGGGTGAGTGGGTGGTGGTGGTGGGGATAGGGTGTTGCGGGGGGAGTGATGTCGTGGGTGCTGCATGTAGGTATTGATTACAATGGTGATGTAAAGGGTTGTGGTGGTGGTGGTGATGGTGGTTGGGTGGGGTGGTGATGGTGGTGATGGTGCATGTGCAGGTGCACCCCAGCTCACATATTATGACAGAGATTTGCATAGATTGCAACCGACAACAACAACAACAACAACAACAACAACAACAGCGTCCCTCCAGTGTCCAGGTATTATATATATATTTTTTTTGAAATCCTTTTATTTTATAGTTTGGGCAGTGATGTGCATGAAGGGGGGGGGGGGGGTGTTCGGGGGGGGGGTGTTTAGGTGTAGTCAGTGAGGTATGCTATACTCTGCTCTTTGTAGTTTGTTGTTGCTGTTGTTATTTCATTTTGTTTCAACACAGAAACATGTGCTATTGCTGGTATTATTGCTAATGTTCTAGTTGTGGTGGTGGCTTGGCTTTTTGTTCTGGTTATTGTTGTTGTTGCTGTTGTAGTGGATGAAGTTATTGTTGTTTTTTGTACTATTACTGCTATTGTTGTGGTTACTGTTGCAATGTGCTGTCGATGTAGTTGCTATTGTTGTTGATGGTGGTGGTGTTGATTTTACTTTGGCTGCTGTTGTTGTTGTTGTTGTTTTTACTATTATTGTTGTTGTTGTTGTTCTGTCCCACAACAACACATGCTACTATCTTTGAATAAAAACAGACATTAAACTGACAACAATCTGAACTTGTTTTTGCTGTGGATCTTGTTTTATACAACAGCAGCACTGATAAATGAGCATTAAACCAACATTAACGTTCTTGCCACTGTTGTTATTGTTGCTAGAGTTGTTGTAGTTGTTGTTGTTGTAGTTGTCATAGTTGTAGTTGTTGTTGTAGTTTTAGGCATCACTGTTATTACTGTTGCCAGTTGTTTCTTTTGAAATTTTTGTAGTTTTGATGTGTGGCTTGAGTGGCAAATATCACAGATTACAAACCTCACCCTCACCTAAATCTCTCCCCGCTACTCTCTCTCTCTCTCTCTCTCTCACTTGCCTTCACTGTCATTCTGTGTATTTTTTTTTTTGTATTTTCAACTCTCTTTCCCTCTCTCTCTCTCTTTCTCTTTCTCTCTCTCTTTAGCTCACCCTCAACCTCCCTTTGTAAATCTTTGGTTAAAAATAAAGATCTAAGGGTAGAACGAATAAAAGAAGTTGTTTTCACATTTGGAGCTTTTCTGTCAGCGGGAAATGTTTGAAGTTGAGAAGATGGAAAAAAAAAAAATGAGAATCAAATAAATAAAAACAAAACATTAATAAACCTATAAATACACCACTGAACAGTTTCAAAGAAATGACACAAACTAGGGATGCATAAAAATATTCTTTTATGCAGAACTGTCCAACCCATGTAAAAATGGACATGAAATGTTGTGGTTTATAGTCAATGTGAGCGACAAAAATACACACACCTACATAATCTCCATCTATTTTCTATTTTCTAATTTATAGATATAGCAAACTGTTGATCCACCAACGTAGACTTCAAGTGTTCAATGTAACAACCAAATTTCCCTCAATAAAATCCCTACAATTTGTAAGAATATAACTTCATGGTTTCACTCTCAAATTGAGTTATAGCGTGAGTATCTATATGGACACTTGACCTGTTTTAAATTGCATCAAAATCAGTGGTTCTTGACCAGAGTCCATATAAGATATTTGAGGTCCACGTTAGCAAAATAGTAAATTGGGGAACACAGTTGTATTTTAAGGGTTCATGAAAAATTTTGATTTAAATGTATTTATTGCAAGAAATGGTTAGGTTTCTTTCCCGAATGTTTTACATAGTTCAACCTAGACAAGTGGATATGTGAAAACCAAAATAGGAATTTTGAAAGAAGTATGTATAAAACTAGTTTTTAAATATCGAATAGCTGTGGGTGTCCATCAAAATAAAATAGTTATCAAAGGAGCCCATAGATAAAAAATGGTTGAAAAACACTGATTTAAATCTCCAACAAATCATACCCTACCATCTTAACCCTTTAGCATTCGGATTGTTCAGTCAAATGTAATGCTTCATTTTTTTAATATTGTTTTGAATTAATTATGCATTAGCTTGCAGCTACAAAATTTCAATGATGTGATTGTTTATTTCTAGAATGACATTATGAGGTAGGTGTGAGAGGCCAAATCTGGCCAGTTTGAACATAAAACAGATAAAATATCTGGGCTGGATATGGCCGGTTTAGATAAAGAAAAGCTACTTTGGAGAAGGTAATCCTAGACATACTTCTAAAGATGTTGGGGGTGGTCATGGCTGGAACACATTTGACCATAGGTAGACTCAATTAGAACTGATCTGGTGCCAAACAACAATAGCAATGATTAAGTTCTGAAACAACATGCTAGCACAGCCTTATTTCAGATGCACACAAAACAGACGAGATATGTATTTTTAAAAATCTTTTTAGTCAGGCTTCTTTCAGTTTCCATCTACCAAATCCACTCACAAGGCTTTGGTCAGCCTGAAACTATAGTAGAAGACAATTGCCCAAGGTGCCACACAGTGGGACTGAACCTGGGACCATGTAGTTGGTAAGCAAGCTACTTACCACACAGCCACTCCTGTGTCTATTCTAAGAAACTGATGGTAAAACTAAATGAGAACTTAAAATGAAAACTAATTTCTATGTAACTAGAGCACAACTAATGGATGGAATACATTTTTTTTTTTTTTAGTTTTGTAATTTCATAGAAGAGAGTTTCCCTGAAGCTAAAAAAAATTAACAGTTAACATTTTAGAAACATTGAAGGGTTGTGTTGGTGGCGCTTAGATTGACATTTTGGTCTCTTCATCTTTATTCCTCATTTTGAATTCTTTTCTTTATAGATATGTGTATGTGTGTATATGTGTACGAATGTATGAGTGCATGCGCTAATATGTATGCATATATTTGTACATGTATATTTGTG
>NC_142937.1:33031522-33049022 GCF_046866305.1 Octopus bimaculoides
AAAAGTTATTCTTCTTGTCATCTGTCATCCCTGATAGAAAAGTGCATATAGAGATTAATGCTCCCATTTTATTGTCTAAGTCAAATCTAGGCTTAATTTTTGTATCACACACTTTAACTCTGTCTACTTTTATTAATTTTATTTAGTCATTTCTCTGCCAACAATATACTTACTCCACACACACTGTTGCTGTTACCCATCCAGAAGTATCTGCACTATTGTTCCTTACCTGTGAAGTATCTGAAATTCTCCTCAATCTTTACACTTGCTCACATCACACGTCTCCATCTCCAGCATCTCTACAAACTTTCTGGACTTAACTTCCAAAATACTGACATTGATTGCTGTAACTCTGAAAATTTAAACCTGACAGGAAGTGGGTAGTTCTTGCCTGTCACTAAGGGAATGCAATGGATGGCTTTGCCTCCTCCCTATTCAACAGTGCACCCCCAGATTTAGAAAATACAGTTTATAAAAATCTTCTCACAATACAAATTAGTTTCCACCCAGAATATTCTGAAGCACCCCCAGGCACCAAAGTCTGGTGATGGGCCGGGGGTAGTTTGGTATTAGCTTTCTGCATCTGAAAGAGAATTTGTAATCATTTCATAGCAGTCAATAGGCTTTTATGCGTAAATATCTCCTTATAAGGACTTATTGTCTAATTCTCTCTATATCATCCCCAGAGTATTCATTCCTGTTATTATAGAGAATGTTTTCGTTTTCAATCCCCACATTTTGGATATTTCTATTTCCAGATTTTCATATTTGAATACTTTCTCTATCAGGACTGTATTGTCATTTGTTGGAACTGGTACAACTATCAGAAGAGACATTATTTCTCTTGAATGTCTTTGGCATTAATGCCTGGGAATATTTACATTTAATCTTCTAGTTTGTGTGAAGTGACTTGTTTATGGATCATAATCACTTGAGACCTTTCTTTGTGTGTATCTACCATATCTTTTCTGGAGCTACTGGCCATGTAGGAGCTTTTCTTGCCAACATTTCAACACAATATTTTGTAGTCTCATTTTGAATTTACTTTTTAGTTTTTCTTTAAAAACAATTTCTATTGTTTTTCTTCCATTATCCACCATTCAGTTGTTTGCTACATTAGCAGCCTTTTTATAACCCACTCTCTTAAAATGTAGAGATACACTAAGTGATGTAGTCCGAGGTACATTGTGTCTGAAAAAAAAGATGAGATAGTCGCAGGAGTGGCTGTGTGGTAAGTAGCTTGCTTACCAACCACATGGTTCCGGGTTCAGTCCCACTGCGTGGAACCTTGGGCAAGCGTCTTCTACTATAGCCTCGGGCCGACCAAAGCCTTGTGAGTGGATTTGGTAGACGGAAACTGGAAGAAGCCCATCGTATTAAAGTCTGTCATACCGGCCATGACGAAGGGAAATAGCCCTGAAACTTGAGTCGCCTTTATATATTTATATTTATATATTTGATCCTTTATATTGAACACTCAATATTTCATCTACATTCAATACTTTCTTTCATGGTGCCATCCATTTTTATTTTATTTTATCTTATATTATATATTATATATTGTATATTATATTATATATTGTATATTCCATATTCTATACCCCACATTGGTTCTGCAGGAATATAAATAAAACATAAAAAACAGACAGTGTTGGAACTCTTTTAAACAAAATAATATATATATATATATATATATATATATATATATATATATATATATATATATATATATATATATGTATGTGTGTTTGTGTGTCTGTGTTTGTCCCCCCACCATCGCTTGACAACCGATGCTGGTGTGTTTACGTCCCCGTAACTTAGCAGTTCGGCAAAAAGACCCCGATAGAATAAGTACTAGGCTTACAAAGAATAAGTCCTGGAGTCAATTTTCTCGACTAAAGGCGGTGCTCCAGCATGGCCGCACTCAAATGACTGAAACAAGTAAAAGAGTAAAGAGTTTAGTCATGACTAGACAAGTCTGACTTGAGACTGCACAACACAGCACCAACACCCTAATTCTATGTTTTATATTCCCCAGTAATTCTGAGGACAAGGCATTTTCTTTTCTTTTTGTTTCCTTCCTGCTTTTCATGTAGTTGTGTTGGCTTCTTTTATTCTTTACTAAAATACTTCTGAAGCTCATCCTCATCCTCTTCCTCTCTTCTTCTTCTTCTTCTTCTTCTTCTTCTTCTTCTTCTTCTTCTTCTTCTCTTCTTCTTCTTCTTCTTCTTCTTCTTCTCTTCTTCTTCTTCTTCTTCTTCTTCTTCTTCTTCTTCTTCTCCTTTTTGTTGTTCTTCTCTGCATCCTCCTCCTCCACCAAACCCCTCCATCATCATCATCATCATCATCATCATCATCATCATCATCATCACCTCCACTAACCCCCCCACCACCACTTTAAGTAGGCAGTGGGTTGGCAGAATCATTACTGCATCAGACAAAATGTCTTGTGGTATTTAGTTATCCTTTCAGGGGTCAATGAAATTAAGTACCCATCAAGTAATAGGGTCAAATCAACTAACCACCTTCCTGTCAAAACTGCTGGAATTGTGCCTAAATTATTATTACCATTGCCATTGTTTGTCATGAAAGTTTGTCTTACAGAACTCCTACAAAAATGGCATTTAATGTGATTATTTGATGATTAAGTTTTCTTTTTTTTTGGTTTTTTGTTTGTTTTCATTCTGAGGGCTTTTTTTAGATTATGTAACTTCCACTGCATCAATAAGATGCAGTAGAAAGTTTGTCTTGACATTATTCTTTGGCTGTATATTTGTAGAAGAAAACCATTTGTAACCTTTGTATTTTGGAATGGAGGTCATCGTCATCAACATTTAACATCTGTTTTCCATGCTGGCATGGATGGCTTGACAGGAACTGGCAAGGTCAGGGGCTGTACCAGTTTCCATAATATGTTTTGGCTTGGTTTCTATAGCTGGATGCCCTTCCTAACACCCACTACTTTTACAGAGTGTATTGGGTGCTTTTTGCATTGCACCATCATTGATGCTTATTATGTGGCACCAGCACTAATCCCAATGCATTTTAGATGGCACCTTGGTTTTAGGATATCAATTCTGTTGTGGTGGGTAGGTCTTCTTGAGTTCAGCAATGTGCCATGTATCTTTGTCCTCTGTCATCTCCTTTGTAAGCCTCAGTGTTCTGAGATCAACCTTCAATACTTTGTCCCATGTCTTCCACTTTAAATGACCAGCACTTCTATATGCTGCAGTTCTTATCCATCTGCATCACGTGACCAAACTAGTGTAGGTATGCATTGTGATTGTGGTTGCAATCAATAAAAAGAAGAATAAAATTGAAATGCTCCCTCTCCTTTCTCTAAGATTTTTCAAGCCAAAATCAGATGTAAAAAATAAACATACAGCATAATTAAACAAACTTGTAAACACAGATATTTAAAATACAACTTTACAAGCACGGAACAGAAGAGTACTGAGAAACAGCAGAAAACATTAATAATGGCACCAGTAACAAACATCAAATATGCTTCTAGTAACAGTAGGGACTTAATACGAGTTTACAGATATGAACCCGGAATGTGGAAAATACCGACAATATATATCAAATACCGACAATATATGTGGTGAGTTGGCAGAATTGTTAGCACACCAGAAAAAATTCTTAGTGGCATTTCATCTGTCTTTGTGTTCTGAGTTCAAATTCTGTCAAGGTCAGTTTTGCTTTTCATCTTTTTGGGGTTGATAATATAAGTACCAGTTGAATTCTGGGGTTGATATAATCAACTATTTCCTTCCCCCAAAATTGTTGACCTTGTACCAAAATTTGAAACGAATATATATCAAGGCTTGTAGCTTGGTATAGGAAGGTGGAAAGAGTGGAATTGGACCATGGAAGATCCTGATGAATCCCAAAGATTATAGGGTGAAAGTGGAGATTAAATAGAAAAGTAGGGTAGGGTGGAAGATCTAGTTGCTACAAATGTAGGTAGTAAAGGCCATGTTTTTTCTAGAAGAAAAAGAAAAGCAAAAACAAATGAAAGTGCATAGCAGACAATAGCAAAAGCAGTGACAACAGCAGACCCCTGAAGTGAAAACCATGGCTGCTGCTGTTGTTTCTGCAGTGCAGCTGTGAAGATCGCTGGAGTGGGAGTAGAGACAAATAACATCACTTCATCATCAGAACTACCTGCATCAGAGACTGATGAGGGAGGATATTGAGGAACAAGCACAAAGCTGGCCAGAGACTATGGGCAACAGTTTTACTCCATCATCTTGTGGTGATGGAATGTATTTAGAGCTTACAGAGAGGCAGAAAACCATTGGATTGAAAGAAGAAGCCAAAAAAAAAAACAACAAAAGACTGGCCAGCTTAAAGGCAAGTGGTTGGAAGCCCCTCACAAAAAGTTTCCCATCTTTTTGGAGTGCTGAGTTTTACGGTTGACAAGGCCATTAAGGAAAATTTGAGAAATGGGGGCTGAATAAGCTGAAAGAAGAAGAATACTGTGCTGAGGAGAAAATCTGGAGGAATATATGCAGCATCAAATGAGAGACTAATGGTGTGATCCATAGTTAATTGCTTATGACTGTCTTCCATCAAAAAGAAGTATCAAGTTACTGGAAGTATTAGGGGTAGCTGATGGTCAGTTATAGGATATCTAATCCTATCTGATCCGGTGGTAGCTTCTTGCCCCTTTGTTAGTTAGGTGTCTTTGCTTTGATATGTGAGAAACAGAGTGGTTGGCGTTAGGAAGGGCATCCAGCTGTAGAAACTCTGCCAAATTAGATTGGAGCCTGGTGTTTGCCATCCGGTTTCACCAGTCCTCAGTCAAATCGTCCAACCCATGCTAGCATGGAAAGCGGACGTTAAACGATGATGATGATTGCAAACTTGCAATTAACAAAGAAAGAGTTGTTGTTGTTGCTGTTGTCACTGAACACTGGATCTGCCAATGTCACATTTCCAGCAATAACATGTATTAATTTAATGCAGAATATAATAATTTAAGATCAGTTAGCCCTTGTGGGGTAAAAAGAGGATTTATCTTTTTCCTATTATGTAAAGACAACATTGCAAGTGAGAGAGTATAAACTGTTTGAAACAGTAACTAAACAAATAAGCAGAGAAAAAACAACAAATATTTAAGTGTTTGTTAGAGATTTATGTGCTTTTCTTTTTTATTTTGTCCACGAGAACAAGAACAAGACAACTTCAAAATGTCTATCTTATTTTTTGTCTTCTCTTTGGAGATATTCATAAAGCGAAGTACAAACATAGCTATACAACAATTTAATATAAGATGATGTATAGCAGCTTTTAAATAACCATTAGAGTGAATAATGAGACCAATTTTGCTACTTCTTTATCTATATTATATTTTCTTCGGTAATGGTAAGATAAAATTGTATTTAACTTTTGCTTTCTAGCCAAACAGGTGTGAGGTTTCTGGGTCTGCAATTATTTTCTGTTTCAATTTAAAGAGGTGGGATGCTCTCTGATTGAAGTTGATACATTTTGTGTTTTATTTTGAAATCCTGAAGACAGTAGATATAACTTAGAGGGAAATAGTCTGTCTTGTTGCCATACCAGAAATACACCACACGAAACTCAGTTCTGTTGGTGTTTCTTTGACACAATGACTATTAGGACTCAATAGAATTAATATAATAGTGATGATGATGATGGTGATGATGATGATGGAGGTGGTGGTGGTGGTGATGATGATGATGATGATGATGATGATGATGGGGGTGATGTGGATGAGGATGACAATGATGAAGTCAACGGCGATAATAATGACGATGATGGAAAATTTTAATTAAAGAAAATATTGTGAACAATCTTTTTCTTCTTCACAAATGTCTGCTTGCTTCAGTCTGTTTGATTGACAAGTGGGCTCTGCTATTACTTCTTGATTGAGGGGAGTGGTTAAAGCTAACACACATTCAGTAGTACAAATAAAATCATCATCATCACCATCATTGTCGTCATCGTCATCGTCGTCGTCATCATCATCATCATCATCATCATCATTGTCATTGTCATCATTGCCGTTATTGTTGCTGTCGTCACTACCACTACCACCACTTCCACCATCATTGTCATCATCATAATCATCACCGTCATTGTCGTCATCGTTGTTGTCATCGTCATCGTCATGATCATGATCATGATCATTGTTGTTGTCATCATTGCCGTCATTGTTGTTGTCGTCACCACCACTGCCACCACTTCCACCATCATTGTCATCATCATAATCATCACCATCATTCTGGTCGTCATCATCATTCTGGTCGTCATCATCATCATCATCATCATCATTATCATTGTCATCATTGCCGTCATTGTTGTTGTCGTCACCACCACTGCCACCACTTCCACCATCATTGTCATCATCATCATCATCATCATCATCATCATCATCATCATCATCATCATCATCTTTTAATGTTTGACATGGGTTTGATGATTTGACGGGATTTAATTGATCAGTGGACACAGTGTTATGCTCTATTGTCTGCTTCGGCATGGTTTTCTACAGCTGATGTCCTTCCTAACACCAGTCACTTTACAGAGTGTATTGAGCACTCTTTTTGCTGCACCACCACAGGTAAGGACACCATGTGGCTCATAAACCTAAGAACCCCATTGACTGAGCAGGGCTACTGTAAAGAGAAAAAACAATTTTTTACTAGGTGGTAAAAGGTTGGAGTATGAAAGAAGGGGTCAGAACCACAAGGAAAATGATAAGAGAAGGGGTAGAGGTGCAAATTAATATTAATAAGAAATACTAATAGATTTCATTAACACACACATATATACCTATATATATAAATACATACATATATATAGACACACACACACACACACACACACACACACACACAAAAGTGATGTTTTTTTAATCTTTTTAATTGGAAGGCTCTGTTCATCATGAGATTTGCTTCATGTGGTCAGACGATCAATAAAATGCTATACTTCAATGTCCTGAGGTGTTTGAGAGAGAAGCAGTACAAAGGAAGGGGCCTTAACCCTTTCGATACCAACCTGGCTGAAACTGCCTCTAGGCTCTGTAGTACAAATGATTTGTTTCCATAAGTTTTGAATTAAAATCTTCCACCAAACCTTAGTCACAATTTATGTGCCTAACAGCAGCTTAATGATAACTAAGTTATTTTACTAAATTCTTTAATATATTTAAAATTAATTGAAAGAAACACAAAGCATCGCAACAGAAATATGGTAACAAAAAGGTTAAGCAGGGACAAGTCCTAGATACTGTATGGTAACAACACACTTGCTCACATAAGACTTGTTATCCATGGTTTCTTTTTAGCAAAACACAAGATGATTTTCACTCCCTAGTCACCTAACACTCCTGATCTTTGCCCATTGGATTAAGTTTTGTTCCCAAAACTGAAATCACCCAGAAAAGTAATTGATTTTAAGAAATTGAAAAGATTGAAGAAAATTCACAATATATAATGATAAAAGTGAGGAGGATGTGGAAGGGGAGGATGTGCAAGGTTAACCCTTTAATTTATTCTAACACTGATGGTTTTAATAGAGTCTGAGTGAGTCTCATATCATATTTTATAACAAAACAGAATCGAATTTCAAGCATAAATAGCCACACATGCAGGTACATGCACAAATATACAAATATTCACATATGCACACATATGTACCATTACACAGACTTGCATTCACTCACACACTTGCATGAACATGCACACACACACACACACTGTCTTGCACATGGATACTAAAGCACCAGGCATGAAATCTCTGAAATAAAATCTAAATAAATTTTGTATCTACTAAAGTTCACCTTGTGTGAGATGTGTATGTATTATATGTATATATATCTGTGTGTATATACATACATACATATATGTATCTAGAGAAATATAATTATATTTGAATGTGTATATAGATGGTTGGCACAGGCATTGTGGTAGTTGTAAAGTGCATGATTCCATAAGATAAACATAATACCACTTTAGAAGCAAAGTATACTAAGGCTTGAGAATTTAGTCACATAAAGCAGCCATATTTGAAAGATCTTATGTAATTTTTTCCTCCAATTTTTGCAAGTATCAATAAAAAATAGTGATGTTGTGAGAATGGAAGTATTATATTTTTATTCTTTCTAGAAAAATCTCAGCATTTCAAAGATATGAAATGTCAGATTATCAAATGGCACTGATAAAATATATGAATTTTATCAATTATTATTTATGTCTGCTATGTGAGACATATTATATTGGTGGCCATGAACCTACTATTTCGGAGTTCAATTTTGGTATGGGAGACATAATAAACAGATGCAGGGTTTGTAGTGAGGGTTATAGGGTTTGATTCAAGACTATATAGTTTCAAGTTTGACTCCACTGTATATTGCGGGGCCAAATCTGAAATATCACTCACAAAGCTATGATAGAAAACATTGAACCTTGAGCAAGTGCCTTTAATAAAAACTTTATCAGTAGGTATGGCTGTATGATAAGAAGTATATTTCTTACAATCTGTGGCTCATACACACTAACATTACACATCCAGCAAAGCATACTAACTTCATTGGTCCATGAAGTGCCTTCTGTTAGTGGAAAGTGTGTATCCACCCAAACCGTTCACCAAAGTTTGAACCAGTGTGGTTCATTCACACTGAGAACATACATAACTTCTGTTCCAGGGATGGTCATAGACTCTTCCAATTTTCCAAATAAATGAATATTGCTGCTCCTAGGGGATGAAAACACCTCCTCATAGGTAAATAACAAATACCAATGATCGTTGCTTCAAGAGACACCGAGACCTTTGGAAATGTGCTGTGCGTGAGAAGACCCGGCAAGCCAAGTGAGATCGTTGCCAGTGCCCCTGGACTGGCTCTTGTGCGGGTGGCACATAAGATGTACCATCCTGAGCGTGACCGTTGCCAGTACCGCCTGACTGGCCTTGTAGGGTTTTCGAGCAAGATCATTGCCAGTGCCCCTGGACTGGCTCTTGTGCGGGTGGCACATAAGATGTACCATCTTAAGCGTGACCGTTGCCAGTACCGCCTGACTGGCCTTGTAGGGTTTTCGAGCGAGATTGTTGCCAGTGCCCCTGGACTGGCTCTTGTGCGGGTGGCACATAAAAGACACCATTTTGAGCGTGGCTGTTTTCGTGCGGGTGACATGTAAAAGCACCCACTACACTCTCTGAGTGGTTGGCGTTAGGAAGGGCATCCATCTGTAGAAACTCTGCCAAATTAGATTGGAGCCTGGTGTAGCCATCTGGTTGCACCAGTCCTCAGTCAAATCGTCCAACCCATGCTAGCATGGAAAGCGGACGTTAAACGATGATGATGATGATGATGATAGTTATGCTACTTTCACTTAGTCTTCTACTATAGTTTTTATAGTGCCCATTCACTGCAAACCACCGATATTTGTACATTAGCACTTCCTTGAGATAGCCATGCAATTTTAACCAGCTTTTAATTATTTTTTAAATGCCTTCAGAAATTAAACCATATTATATATATTTTCTGCTTTTACTCATACAAAATTGTCACAGTTATACAGTTTTTACAATGCCCACTCACCGCAAACTGCTGATATTTGCACGTTAGCATAGGGCTGTTGTTGCACCTACAAATGCAACTGTCATCACTCTTAACTACGACTTATTCAGTAAGCTACCTTTTCAAAATCGTTGCTACAGATCTGCTGACACCATTACTGACCTCAATCAGGTTACACACTTTCCAACAGAATTTCTCAACTCCCAACATCCTCAGGACGCCACCCCCCTCCATGAACTTTACTTAAAAGTCAGTTGCCCTGTCATCCTCCTATACAATCTAAATGCACCAACACTATGCAATTGTTACATCTGGAAAATATATACAGACCTCTGCAACTCCATAACAAAACATCTATAATTCTATTTCTCCTGCAATGAAATCAAATATTTATATTTGCAGATCCAGGAAACCCATACAAACAAATAAATTTTCTTTGTTTATCTTATTTTTCTTTTTTCATATTCTCCTCTATCCTTGCTATCAGAAAATCCGTGTGCCAACAAAAAAAATAATCTGGTGCTTTTTTTTTGTTTTAGTGTATTTTTTTTTTTAGAAACACATCTTCCTCCAGAAAATAACACCTGTCATTTACAGAGAGTGAAGGGGAAGGATGCAAGTTAGAATTTGTTCTCAGCACTGAAATTTAATGAGCGCTTTTTAATTATGCAATGGAGCTGCTGCTGATGCGGACTATATTGCTAATTATCAAATCTTAATTATCCTTTTAATTTTGGTTTTAAAAGATAGCATGGTGTAAAATTTGCACTCTATCAGGATCCCTTTGAAGAAAACTCCCTGAAAAATTTATTTCTGGATTGTCAGTTTGATGTTGAAATAATAAAGTACATTGAAGCTCTCGTGTAATGGAATATTCTTATTGTGTGCATGTGTTATGGATGCATGTGTGTGTGCATGCATGTATGTGTCTGCATCATGTATGCATCATGAGTGAATGCATGTCAGTTTGTGTATGTTTGAGTTGTGAATGCATGTATGCATGGTATGTGTGTGTATGTGCATGTGTCTGTATGTGTGTGCCTATTTGTTGTGTATATGCCTGTCTGTGTGTGAATGCATGAGTATATGTGTATATATATATGGGTGTATGTATGCATGTGAGTCCATGTAAATGTGCTATGGATGCATGTATGTGTGTATGTGTGCATGTGTGTGAGTGAATGTGTGTGCGTGTGCGCATGTGTGTGTGCATCATGTATGCATCATGAGTGAATGTCTGTCAGTTTACATATGCGTGAATTGTGAATGTATGTGTGTATGTGTGTCTGTATGTGTGTACCTGTGTGTATATGTATTGCGTATATGTCTGTCTGTGTGTGAATGCATGTGTATTTGTGTATATATGTATGCATGTGAGTGTTTGTAAACAGCAGTGTATGTATGTGTGTATGTGTGTGTGTGTATGGTTCACATATACACTAAGATGGAATGTGTGTCCATTTATCTGTGTGTCTGTGTTGTGTATCTATCTGTGTGTGAGTGCATGTATGCATGTGTACATGTGTATGTATATGGGTGTATGTATGCATGCGAGCTCAAGTAAACAGCTGTGTGTGTATGTTTGTGTCATGTACGCATGTGTGTGTGTGTGTGTGTGTGTGTGTGTGTCTATCTGTGTATGTGAGGGTTGTGTATGTGTATGCCTGTCTGCATGTATAGATGTCTATGTATGTGTGTGTCTGTTTATGTGTCTATGTGTTGCATATGTCTGTGTGTGTATCTTTGTTTATGTGTGTGTAAATGTGTGTGTGTGAGTGTATATAAATGATGTATGTGTATATGAGTGTATGCATATGTGTATGTGTATACAAGTGTGTTTGTGCATTTTGTGCTTGTGTGTTTGTTTGTTGCTGCTTATGCATGTATGCGTGAGGCTGTCTGTGTATGTGCATGTGTACATGTGAGGATGTTTGTGTGTGTGTGTGTGTGTGTGTGTGTGATATTTACAAATGTGTGTATGTAAATATGTGCATGCGTGAGCATCTATTTTTGTGTAGGCGTGCATGTATGTATACATGTTTGTACAAATGTATATGTGTGAACATATATGTGCATGCATGCATGTGTGTGTGTGTGTGTGCGTGTGTACATGTATGTTTCTGTGTGCTACCTAGAAATTGGATACAGTAGAATAGGACCCAAAAAAGACCCCCACCAAACAGAATATTTTTTGTATAGGTCAATGCACGAGTTACTAGGTGTTAAGTCATTCCCAACTGTGAGGGGTTGACATGGCATAATATTTTCGTTAGAGCTAGTTTCAATTTGGGGGTTATGGTGTTCATTATAAAGATTATATTGTAAAGATATATATATATATATATATATATATATATATATATATATACAGTGTCTCACAGAAATATTTACACCCCTAAAAGAAATTTCAATAAAATTGTCATTAATCTGATCATATCAAAGGAAATCAAATGAAATTTATACTGGATAAGATATATTATTCATGCAAACATTATACAAATTTGGAACACAAAACAAATATTTTCAAAGATATGAACGAAATATTAATTTTCAAATGATACAAAAATATGTACTATCCGAAAGGATTATTTGCTATATTCAATATTTGGTGTGACTGCCCTTGCTTTCAATGACTGCATTAAGTCTTCTGGGCAGAGAGTCAACTAAGTTTCCACATATAACCAATAAAATCGACCTCCATTCATCCTGAATGATGTCTTTCAGCTGTGTTACATTGCGGGGTTTTTTCTCCTCAATCTTCCTTTTCAAAATACTCTACAGATGTTCTATTGGGTTTAAGTCAGGTGATAGGGTAGGCCAAGACAATACCTTTACCTTTTTATCTGATGAAAACTTAGTCGTCATCTTTTAGGGTCATTATCATGTTGGAACATGCAATGTCTTCCTAGGTCCTTGATGCTTTTCAATATTGTTTTCTGCAATATGTCACAATAAAGCCTTGAGTCCATTGTTCTGTCAATATATGGTGAATCCTCTCACACCAGCTGCACTCATGCATCCCCAAAGCATAAAACTTCTTCCACCATGTTTCACAATAGGCATGGTGCATTTGTTACTATTATCTTCACCTGGTCATCGCCATACTTATTTAATACCATCTGACCCAAACAAGTTGATTTTAGTCTTGTCAGAAAAAAGAATTTTATTCCAAAACTCCTTCCCCTTAGTCACATAGGTTTTGGCAAAAGAAAGATGACTTGATTTATGCCTGGTAATGAGGAGGCTTCTTACGAGGAATGCATCCATGAAGACCACACTGGTTCAAACTTTGGTGAACTGTTTGGGTGGATACACTCTTTCCACTAACAGAAGGCACTTCATGGACCAATGAAGTTAGTATGCTTTGCTGGATGTGTAATGTTAGTGTGCATGAGCCACAGAGTGTAAGAATCTTGAGAGAAAAACTGGGCATAAGAGGCGTGCAAGAAGATGTGGTGTGCAAGAGAGACGAATGTACTGGTTTGGAAATGTGATGCATATCGACAAGAACAGCTGTGTAAGGAAGTGCTGATCTCTAACTGTGAAAGGAACCTGTGGAAGAGGTAAACCCAGAAAGACATGGGATGAGGTGGCGAAACATGATCTTCGAATGTTAGGCCACATGGAGGCAATGACTAGTGACAGAAACTTTTGGTGATATACTGTGCTTGAGAAGACTCCTCAAATCAAGTGAAATTGTAGTTGTGGCCATTGTTAGTGTCATGTAAATGGCACCCATGCTGGTGGCACGTAAAGAGCACCCATTACATACTTGGAGCAGTTGGCGTTAGGAAGGGCATCCAGCTGTAGAAACCAAGCCAAAATCAGACAGGGACCTGGTGCAGCTCTCTGGTTTACCAGTTCCAATGAAATTGTCTAACCCATACCAGCATGAAAAGCAGACGTTAAGTGATGATGATGATGATATATACACACACATACATGCATACACACACACACATATATATATATATATATATATATATATATATATATATATATATTACAAGGTCATTACTTTTCTCATTTATAAAGATTAGCCAATATCATTCATACTCAGTCACTTTCTCGACTTACATCAACTCAAAAACTCTTCTTAAATTCACATTACATTTCCAAATGAATGTACTTCGTAGATTTAACACTGAAACATGTGACTGCATCTGACATGGACTAAACTCTACATATAAACTTACACACTGTGTATTACATGTACAAAGTACCACATTTAAACATGCAGGATTGTTATTGAAAAATATAAAACCTTAGAGTTAAACCTGTTATTTTTCTCCTTCATGGATTTCAATGAAGAAAACAAAATCTAGGCTTATTTAAGTTTCATAACTTTTTTTATATTTTCAATTTCTTTATGTCATTCTTGCTAAGTTACAGATTTGTTTTCAAAGATTTTTTTTTTTAATATAACCAAATGGAATTGTTTGAAGTAAGTTTTGGTAAATAATTCTGATGAAGAAACATTGAATTAGTGAGAAGAAAGCAATGAAATAGTTAGATTTAGATTATTGAATGCTTGAACAGATCGACATTCTGCTGTCAGGAATGATTATGGAACTAACAAGAAAGGGAATGGTTATGAAACTAATAAGAAAAACTAAGAATAAAATGACAACAAAGAGAAATACTAACAACAAACAATAGCCACAGCAATAGTACCAAGAATATTGAAAACCAAAATATAAAATAGAAATATTAAAATGTATCTTTTCAATGTTTTTCTGATATGTATACATACGTACATATCTATACATGCATACAAACCTACCTACCTACTTACCTACACACACACACAACGTATATATATATATATATATATATATATATATATATATATATATATATATATGTATATTTGTGTATGTGTGTATTTGTGTGTATGTATGTATGTATGTATATGTAATATATATTTCCATGTGTATCCAGTTTTCTAACATTTGCCATGTCTCCTGGAATTTATATTACGCTTAAAATTGCAGAGAGAATATGTAAGAAATGTATCTCTGTGTATATAAACATGTGTGTGTGTATGCGTGTGTGTGTGTGTGTGTGTAAACAAATGATAAGTGTATGAATGATAATGTATAAATATGAATATATGCATGTACATATGTATGTATTTATGTCTACATACATGAATACATATATATATCAAATGCACACGCATGCATACACGCCTACAGTTATACATACATACCTACATATGTTATTTACATACATAAGTGTATGCATGTCTACAGTATCTACATCAATACATTTATAAATTTCTTTTAAATTTTAAGTAAATATTATCGTAAAAATCTATACAGCTACACAGATAAGTATACATTAATCTATACATATGTATATACAAATTACAATAATCTCTAAGTATATATATATATATATATATATATATATATATATATATATATATATATATATATACTCTTTTACTCTTTTACTTGTTTCAGTCATTTTGACTGCGGCCATGCTGGAGCACCGCCTTTAGTCGAGCAAGTCGACCCAGGACTTATTCTTTGGAAGCCTAGTACTTATTCTATCGATCTCTTTTGCCGAACCGCTAAGTTACGGGGACGTAAACACACCAGCATCGGTTGTCAAGCGATGTTGGGGAGACAAACACAGACACACAAACACATACACACACATACATACACATATATATACATATATACGACGGGCTTCTTTCAGTTTCCGTCTACCAAATCCGCTCACAAGGCTTTGGTCGGCCCGAGGCTATAGTAGAAGACACTTGCCCAAGGTGCCACGCAGTGGGACTGAACCCAGAACCATGTGGTTGGTAAGCAAGCTACTTACCATGCAGCCACTCCTGCACCTATATATATATATATATATATATATATATATATATATATATATATATATATATATATATATATTTATATATACACACACACACTATCATATATATCTATCTCCACTGTTTACATTTTAGAAAGCAGAATATGTACACACACACACACACACACACACACATACACACACAAATACACACACTCACCCATATGTATATCTATTTTATCTTTTATATCTTTGATCTTTTACTTGTTCCAGTCATTGGACTGCAGCCATGCTGGGCATTTCCTTGAAAAAAATATGTATGCGTGTATGTGTGTATATCTGTCTGTCTATCTATCTATTTATCTACCTGTCTGTCTGTCTGTCTGTCTCTGTATATATATATATATATATATATATATATATATATTTATATATATTGATTAGGTAAAGTTAGTTATGGGGTTACCCTGAGTTTCATAGCCATAAAGTGATTAGCTTTACAACTTCAGATCTTAATGGCTAGTTGCCTATAACCTCTCTTCAAAGTGGAGAAGGAAAAGACCTCATGGTTAATTGTTGAACACATGGACAAAGGAGAAGGGATTGTTTCCCTTAGACCACTATCTGTAATCGACCTGGTCAGCTTGTGGGTTCCAGGACTTCAACAGGAATTTCCTGAAGTGTTAGTAGGGTCTGAAAACTTCTGTCCTGGAATTTAAGATGTTCCTCAGGTTGAGGGAGTTCTTTAATATTCTCATCCGTTCAGCTATGCACTGCTTGCAATGCTTGCTCCCGTTGATGTAGGGGCCAGGTTTTTCTAGGATCTGTCTATGAACATGTGGCACAAAACTGATTTGATGTTTTAAGGAAGGTAACACCAGCCTTCAAGACAAATGAAGATAAAGGAGGTCTTCTGTTGTGGAAGATGAGGCCTTGTTTGAAATTGAACAACAGCCAAGCACGGCACTTGTACATTGTTGGCAAAACTTTGTCCTTCACAAAGCACCATCAATCAACACTGCCATAAGTTTGGCCTTGTGAACAGATGCTGTTGAGAAGCTCTTTATGAACTGATCAATGACCAAGCTCAATGACATGTGAATGTTTGCAAACAACAGCTGGCAAATCCTTGAGATGTCTGTTTTTGGCATCAAATTGTAATTGGGGATGAAAAATGGATCTATTTGCATAATCCTAATAAGAGAAATCAGTAGCTTTATTCCAGCCAGGCTTCAGAACATGTTGTCAAACATGGGTGGTTTGAACAGAATGTTGTGTTGTGTGTTTAGTGGAATTTTGAGGAGTGTTATACTTTGAGCTTGTCCCAGATGGTCGTGTTGTGAATGCTAACCTTTATACTCAACAACTACAGTGACATTGGTCAATAAAAGACATGTAGTCCTACAGCATAACAATGCCCCAGCACACACTGCCAATGTGACCAAGTGCAAACTTGAGGAACTTGTGAGGTTGGAAGTGCTGTCTCACCTTGCCTACACGTCAGATCTTGCACCATCAGATTACCACCTTTTCTGAGCCATGTCTCATTTTATGCACAGATGGAGGTTCAACAATGTGGATGAGGTTGAAAACGGGTGCAGGGAGTTTCTCTCTCTAAACCAGCTGAATGTTATAAGTGTGGAACTGAGCTTCTGGCACAATGATAGCAACAGACATTAGAATATACTGGGATATATTTTGATGAATAAATGTTTTCCATATGTAATTTGTTTGAACTACTAGTTAAAGCTTAAAATGCAAGAAACTTTTGTCTCAACCTTTCATATAATAATGTAGTTGAGTAGAATATCATTGGTTATGGCAACAAACTGGTCAGAAAGTTACCATTGGTTTCACATCTACTGTTGCACTTGGCATTAAATATAATCCATCAAACCTGCTGGCCAGAAGCACATAGCCTCATTATTAATGGAGGCAAATATAGAGTCTTGGTCAGTTTGGTGGTGAAAAAGGGTGAAATGAAAAAAGCTGTTCTGAGCAAAATTACATTGGCATGTTAGGCTTCACAGTAAACCTTGCTAAAACTGTTATTCGTTATTTATTAGCTCTATCCTCGAAAACCTCATGTTTAATTAATCACAAACCATCAAAAGCACAAATAGAGGAATTAAG
>NC_142937.1:33054022-33099022 GCF_046866305.1 Octopus bimaculoides
CTTCTACAATACACAAAATAATTTAACAATTTTTTTAATACAATTCCTAATGATATTTAATGTTATACAACTACAAAAACAGGATTTTTAAAACATCAAATAGCCTAGGGGGTCCACTCAAGTAAAATAGCAATCAAAGGGGTCCATATGTAAAATAGATGAGAAACACTTCTAGATAAACAAAAAGATAGGATACTCCTATCTGCTTCATCTTAGATTGGCTTTATCAGACATAACCAACAAGTAAAGAATAACAACATCTAATGAAATAATCTCCACTTTTCATATTTTGTGTTAGACATTTTACAGCATACATTCAACTTAAAATGATGTGTCTGTAGTAAGGTAAGCCACTGAAATCATCCTGGCAGATAACCTCATAGATCTGGTTAGTTGTAGACATATCATACAAATGTAGAAAAGCAATAAAAGTAGCTATTATCTCCCTCATATCCTGTGTATTCTTTATTACCAGTTGATATCTCATGATTCCATTAAGCTTTCAGACTAAAGGTGATGTTTTGTCATAATTTTAATGTCCACACTGAAGAGGACACATGCACATATATAACCTCCTCCTCCTCCTCTTTACAATCATAAAGCAATCATTAATATACGTCAATTCATAAATATATATACAAAATCATCACACATTTTGGTATATATGTTTTAAAAAAAGTAGCAAAAAACATACAATAAAAAACAAACCAAAACTTCAAAATCACTGTCAACATTTCCCTGGTAAAAATTTATTAATAAGTACTCTATATGCATATATGTGTTATATATATATATATATATATATATATATAGGGAGAATTCACAAAAAAACAACAGACGAAGACAGGTGTAGAAAACAAATAGATGTATTAGTATAACACTCAGGAATTGAAAAAGTCTTTAACATTTCGAGCCTACGTTCTTCCACAGAAAGGAACACAGAAAGAAACTACAAAGCTAAACTCTTTATGGATGGGTACCAACAAGTTTTTAGAATCTGACAATACGCCATAAAGCTAAACCCTTTATGGATGAGAAACCTAAGGTAATCCCATAAACTGACCTTCTCCATTTTTAATATATAACTGCTCTACATCTTAGAATGTGCATCTTCTTTCGGATTTATGTTTTCTACAAACAATATACATATATAATAGTAACAAGGGCTACTTCAATAAGTATACACACGTGCCGACAATAAGGGGAATGAAAACTAGGAGAAATTCCTTCAATAAAAAAGAAATTTAATCATATACCATTAATGATTTCATGGTCACCATGCATTACCATGTTCTCCACTCATCAGTACGAACATCACCAGGAAAAATAAATATATAGACATCTGTACATACCAAATGAACACAATGCATCCAGCAGAGCATATACAAATGTTTACACTTATAAATCCAGTTAAAGGGGTCTCTGCTTAGTTCATCCTCATTATGTGTGTATAATCGAAATAGTTCAGCACTGAATATATTCCAGTTCAATATTTGTAAATAAAATATAAGGCTAAAATCTATATATGATTTTATCGAGTAGCCAGCATGCAAACCAATTAAGGAAAAAAAAATTATACAAGGTATCTAATTTTTTCCTTTATATATAAAATACATTATAATATCAAGGGCTATTATTGTGCATCAAAGCCACACACTTTAGTGGGAATCTAAAGTCAAACTACTTCAATAAGCATATACATGCGCCAGGATCGAGGGAATGAAAACTAGAAGAAATGCCTTCAATAAAAAAAAAGGTTTAGTTGTATATCATTAATAATTTCGTGGTCACCATGTATTACCATGTTCCCCACTCATCTTTCACTCATCAGCTGGTGTATACTTGTTGCAGTAGTTTCTCTTTCAACTCCCATTAAAGCATGTGGCTTTTATGCACAGTAATAGCCCTTGATATTATAATGTATTTTATGTATAAAGGAAAAAATTAGATACCTTGTATAAATTTGTTTTCCTTAATTGGTTTATACGCTGGCTACTTGATAAAATCTTATATAGATTTTATCCTTATATTTTATTTACAAATAAATATATAAATATGTGTATCAGACATAACCAACAAGTAAACAATAACATCTCCACTTTTCATATTTCTACTTTTCATATTTTGTGTTAGACATTCAACTTAAATGTATATATATATAAAGTGAGTAAATAATTATTACACCAGACAGATTAATCTGAATGCTAAAGGGTTAAGAAAGATTTGACTACTATTTCCAGCAGGTTGGCTGACACCACAGAGCTGAATGTAATGGTTTCATAAATACATAAAGCTTTGATTACAAGAGATCCCTAAAAGATTGAGGCATATCAATGTGAAGCATGCCACAAATTGGCTGGACAGAATGATGCAAAACAGACAGTTAAGTTATCCATTATCATATCACAGAATGCATGGAAGAAAGAAAGTTCACTATTCTTAGACAATCCAAAACTCTAATATAGATGTTTTCGATCTAGTTTGGATTCTTTGCCATCAAATTTGAATTCTTTGCCATCAAATTTGAATTCTTTGCCATCAAATTTGATTGCAAAGAATTCAAATTTGATGGCAAAGAATCCAAACTAGATCAAAAACATCTATATTATCCAAAAGTATTTAATGATGAATGGAGCCTTAAGCATAGTATAAAAGCATAATAAAAACAGACGAATGGGTTATCTGGTATTGCTACAGTTGTTTTAAGAGTCTATATTGTGAAGTAAGCATAGTACACACAACATCCATAAGCTACATAATAGATTACATAATTTTCAACTCGTTATGCTGCCAAATAAACAAGCAAACAGTGATATATCATAAACAGATCATCAACAAGTGAAATTCCTAATCAGAATAATCAAACATTTAAGAGGGTGGATAGCAGAATGAGGTTGTAAATTAAAGAAGAGTTAATAGTAATCCTATTCCAAAGATGTCATTAAACTTAGCAACCTTGTTCATGAAGGCTGGTAGCAGCAGAACATGCTTGTATACTTGGCAGTGAGCAGGTGCCAAGCATGATATTTGACCTGATCAAAACATGTTCAAAGATAGCAGCTGAAGCTGTTTTTTTTTAAAAAACATTTACTGTTATATTGTTTTAAAGTTTACTACATTAATGAGCAGTGTGGTTAATAAATTCTGGTGTTACTTAATTGTTCATCTAATTAATCATGATAAAAGTTCTCTCATCAATTATTACAGAGCTAATAGAATATTGACTTTAATTAACAGAAATCCAGCTAATTATAATTCAGGGATAATAACTTAAGGAAAACTGCAGATTAGGGAAGTTCTCTGTGAAATTTCAGAGGAGAGAGAAGAAAATGAAGGATAAAGCAAAAAAAAAAATAATAAATAAAAAAAAATAAAAACAGAATAGGATAAATCAAATAGAGAAAGTAGTCAGTATACTGTCAGGAAGATGCTATTAACATTTACTAAAACCTTCAGTCAGTTGAAGAATTAGTTCTGCAGTAAACCCATTGCAATTTATTCAAAGCAGTCCTTTCTAAGTACTTGAAATTATTAATTTTTGAGGTGGCTAAACTGTTTTACAAAATAAATGTCACTTAGTATACATACATACATCATTGAGTGTTCGAAGGTCATGCTTCACCACCTCATCCCATGTCTTCCTGAGTCTACCTCTTCCAGGGGTTCCTTCCACAGTTAGGGTGTGGCACTTATATATATATATCATCATCATCATTGTTTAACGTCCACTTTCCATGCTAGCATGGGTTGGACGATTTAACTATATATATATATATATATATATATATCTCAATGTGTGTTTGACTTTGTGTTTGTCCCCCAACCACTGCTTGACAATAAGATTTGGTTTGTTTATGTCCCCATAACTTAGCAGTTTAGCAAAACAGACTGATGAAATAAGCACCAGATTTGAAAAATAAAAGCTGAAATCGAATTTTTTACTAAACCCTTCACAGTGGTCAGTGGTGCCCCTGCATGGCCATAGTCCAATCACTGAAACGAGTAAAAGATAAAAGGTAAATACCTTTCAGATGATGCAGATTATGATTTTATTGGAATTTAATGTGAGAAAAATAATTGGTGGGTGCACACACGTACATACTGACAAACGCCACATGTATATCTACACAATAAAACTTGAAATTTTGAGAAAATTATGTGATGTGTATCGATATGCATGTTTGTGTGCATGCCTAGCAATTTATTTTTTACATTAAATTCTAATATAATCATAATCTATGCCATCTGAAAGTTATTCATAGAAATTTACATTAGAAAAAACCATTCATTTTTCTGTAAGTTACGAGGAAACAAAGTTAATGAAAAAGCACGCTTGTATAGGTATGCTCTTATCTTATTAACTCTGAAAGGGATGAAAGGCAAAGGTATCTCAGTTGAATTTGAACTCAGAATGTGAAGCACCAGGAGAAATGTCACCAAACATTTTGTTTGATCGGCTTATGATTTGGACAACTCACCACATTTTCAAAATTATTACATAATATAACCAAACAGTATTTGCTCATAAATTTGGTTATGCTTTTCTAATAAAAGTCACAAGCAGATGTGAGCCTCTTCTTCCTTATAATAAAGTATTTCTCCAAATGGTCAGTTGCTGTTTTTCTGTCAATTCAAGAATACGACAAGCATTTTCATACATTTTTTTATCCTTCTATCTGTGGTTAAGAACTTTTCATCAGTAATGTCACAGCAACTTATGAAAATGTTCTTTCACATGCACAAAATAGAAATAACTCTTGTCATCTGTTCTGTTGGACACACACTTCTTACTGAAAAATGTATGTTGTATTATTACTTTTAAACATTCTGACTGAAGTTTGTATAAACTTAGTCTTTGCCAATTACATACTTAATTGAATTAAATTATTTTGTTTGAAAGATTCACCTTTTAGTATTTTCTTTATCTTTGTGTCATTTAATTTATTTTACTGACTTTATTTATACAAATTATGATATGACACACTTTATATTGAGCCAGACTTATGCTTTTGTTTTCATTTTATCTTAGACATTTTGCCTTTCATCCCTTCAAGGTCAATAAAATAGTACCAGTTGGGGTGAATGTAATCAACTTGCTCCTCCCCCAAATTTTGCTGGCCTTGTGTGAAAATTAGAAAGAATTATATTTTGGACTCCTTGTATGCTAACATATTTTTTCTTTAAATACTTCATTTATAGTTGGTGCCAAACATTTCTAGCAACAGTATTTTACATGTGAAATGGTTGTTTTCTTATCTTGAAGCAACTGCATGGTCGTTGCCTTTTCAATCAACTACTTGCAGGATAATCTGTTTTTGTTCATAAGTTGAACAGTGGAGCCAGCAGAGATTTTAAAATGGTGCTAGCAGGGCTGCCAATTCATAATTTAAAAAAAAAAGCACTGTTTCAAAAGCTAAAAGACATTAAAAAGAACTAAATAAAAGTGAAAAGTACCAAGGAAAAGTACCTAAGCAAAACATCATATAAAAAGGTATAAATTTCAAACAGTTTATATGTGAAAATTCAATTCTAATTAAATTAAAATGAAATTAACATAATTACTTTTATTTTTACTCCATAATATTTTCAAAGATTTTCCAATCAATTTCTTTTGATGTAGAAGCTGCAGTTACACATGATTTATAAGCATCCCTGGATCTAATTTTCTTTAACAGTTCATTAGGTAGTTTATAATCAACATCTACCATTTTGTTTAAGTCCATAGTCAATGTTCAAAGTTTCTCTTAGTGATTCTATGCTAAAATGATTACTCATTTGGTTTCATAAAATTCATATGGCTAAATACTCTCTCCACATCAGCATATGCATGTGGTAAAATGAGAATTGTTAAAGCTAACTTAGACAGATGTTCAGATAGACTTTCCCTGGTAAAATCCCTATACTTCAATCCAGATAGAAACTGTCTGAAATCTGTGTCCATCATGTATTTAAAAAAAATTTCCATTGAAAATTAATTTTTGTCAGAAGCTCTGAATCTTCATTAAAATAGTTTGCTATGTTTTAATGGTTTGAGACATTTGCCAAAGACATAAAGATGAAAATTATCAAGAAGGCACTGTTTAATTTGCTCTAAAATATCAACAACAAATATCATGCATCAGCTTATTATCTAATTTTCTTCTTGCTCCATAAATTTACACTCTGAGATTTCCTTCTCAAATTGATAAAAAAGATATGGCTTTGGATCAAAATAATCCTGCACTGAATCATTTCATTCAGTTCCTTTCCTGGCATTATAATTATTAAACAAAGTGAATCAAAGAGATGAAGATCATTCAATAATTTTTGAGGGTCTTGTGTTTACCCATTAAAACTAACTTTTTTCTTCATTATTCTAAACCCTTAGTTATATGGGCCAATGATCCAAGTAACCCTCCATAGGATCAAGTTTTAAAGTCTGCACAGAGTGTGGTTCTTGAGCTTATATATAATAGATTAATCTTGGATATAATAAATATAATAGATTTGAAAAAAAAAGTTTATAAAAATGAATTATTTCTATATTTAGAGGTATTCATCCAACAAATACTTCAAATTTATGACAAATTTGTATCATTGTGTCTCTCTCATAATGGCAAAACCTGAGTGTTGTAGCCGAAGTGGCATCTGACCTGAATTTTAAACAAAAAGATCTGAATTAAGTTCTGATTTCCCATTAATGGTAAAGTACTAAGTTTAGCACTAAACTAAAATAAAAAAAAAAACACTAAATGGATTTTCATGCTGAAAGTAGTAAAAAAGAATTAAATCTAGTGTGCAAAGCACTAAATTGGCAACCGTATGTATTAAAACAGTACTAGAACAATTTGTTGTCAGTCTCCAAGTCATAATATTACTAGGCTATTTCATTGTTTTTCTGGTTTCAGACTGTATGTTTTAGTTTCATTTGAAATTAAATATGTAAAATGTATCAAGTAAGTATTGAATCATTGCTAGAATGATTCTTGGAGCATTTTGTGCAGAATAAATTTTGGAAACTAGTGTATGAAAAAAAAACTATTTAATTCTGTTATGATGACTGTGTTGATCACAACCAAACCATGAAAAATTTTTATTCAGGTGGAAAAAAACCACCCCTAAAAATGAAATAGAAATACCAGTGAGCACTTTAGACAATTATGATTTTAAACAAAATTAATTTCTTGAAAGCTGTTGTTTGTAATCTGAAATATTAATATCTCAAATGTTTTTTATTTTATTTTAACATTAGTTTTTGTTTGTCATCTATTTTATGTTCTTGGTAAATTATTTTAAATAAATAAATCATAGTTTTAGTTTATTTATACAACCATCTATATGCAATATGTATCCTTTTTATATAAATTTGTTTGTGTTGATGTGTTCAATAAAATCATCATCATCATCATCTTCATCTTCATCATCATCATCATCATCATCATCATTATCATCATCATTAAAGCCTGCCTAAAAGAAAGAAACTGAAAATAAGAAATTTTACAACAAAAGTAAGGATATTGTCCTGATATTTCATTTTTCTTTTCTATTCAATGCTGCTTGATATCATCTACTTCTTTTAAGTAGAAAGTTTCTTAACAATGGTTCAATACTTCATTTAAGCATCACTTGGTAACTTGGTGGTATTCTGACTTGGTAACTAGTAACAAATTGACCAGATACCACTAAAACATAAACAAGGAAAGGGCAGTATCTACAGCAGATAGATGACTGGGAAAGAGTAGAAGTATAAGGCATTTTCAGTAGTAAATTCTGCTACAAAAAGTATAGGTATTCTTTGTAAAGAAATGAATAGATAACATAAATGGTATAGTGAAGTTGGCTGATAGCAATAACGTTTAAAATCTAGTGAGAAATGGAATGATAGCCAATGTAATTGCTATAAATGTCCCTGAAGGAAGCTTAACAGACCAAAAGCAAACGGCCACAAACACTCTCTCTCTCTATTCCTCTCTCTCTCCCCCATTCTGTTCCTTCGGTGAGTTTAATCGGTTTCTTGAAAGAATTCATTAAGCGAAAAATTTCTTAAACGAATTTGGTGATATGTTTGCTCGCCTTTGAGCAAACCTATTCAGAATTCTATTTATAGCGCACTTTGATGGTTCAGAGTAGCAAGCAGAGAAATTTTAATGACACCAAATGAATTCAAGGGAAAATGCAATCTTGTATGGGCATTTTTAATAGGAATTTATTAAATTATTTGATAAAAGAAAAATTTCATGGAAGAGAAAACAATGTATAAATTTTGTAACATGAAGGAAATTTTGGAGAGTTGAGATAATTTGAGTTGGATAATAACCCAGAGGATAGGTGTCTCATATCTCATAGTCTGTGTTGCACTCTTTCTATGAGCAAGACTCTTTCTTTTTGCTCTATCTATTTAGCTACAAGTCAATAACATGGACAAGTATAATTGATTACATCAGGAGTGGGAAGATTGTTATTAAGTGTCAAGTTTAAATCCTCAGCTGAATATGATAGAAGTACCTGGTTTCTGTCATTTCTACCACCACAATGCCAAAGTGGACTCTGTGTGTGTTTATAAGTTGTTACCTGAAGTACTACAGTTTATATATATATATATAGTAACACAAAGGGAGGAATTTCGATAATCTCCATGTGATGAGTTGTAATGTAAAGAATATATATATAAAATAGAAGGAAAATGTACACACTTTACATAGTTTTAATATATTTTTTACTATATTTTATATTGTGTTTGTGGACTGGTTTCACTCTCACTAATCATGGAATTGAAATTATTGTAATTTCATATGAAATTACAATAATTTCAATGCGAGAGTGAAACTGGTCGACAAACACAATATAAAATATATTAAAAAACATATTAGAACTATGTAAAGTGCATGCATTTTCCTTCATTAATTATATATATCATAATTCTAGTCTAACAGTCTGACTTTAGATCTGATTATAGTCTATAAAGGATGGCTGGTAAATTCCACATTTGTAATAGTTACTACAGACAGGCAGCCACCACCAGGTAGAGATATTCCATTACCTTCAGTGTCCAACAGCATCAATCTTGAGATTAAAATTCTTATATGATTTTTATTTTTAAATCACACAATTCGAAGAATTTCCTAACCTTTCTCAGTCACCTGAAAGAGAATCTAAACTGGTATATATCTCACGACTATAATTTAATTCATTTTAAGCAATTGTTAAGTAATTAGATTAATTTCTTCATATATTAAAAAATGATACTGTGACATCATTAATTGAAATGACTATCATGGCAATTAAAGAGGTCTCTAATGGCAAACTTTTTGATTACTACTGACTTTAAAAAGTGTTGTTGTTATTGTTAAAACTATAATACTTTTTTGTTGTTATTGCCATCATGATGAAAAATAATCTTCATTAATTAATGGTATGGTTACCATTGTTACAGATATTGTTTCAAGTTCAGGGCTGGAATTAGTAAGGCTATCATGCTATATCATACTAAGGTATGTGATTCATATTTTAGAAATGGTTCTGTTGTTCTTTTATTAGTGTGGTTGATGGAAGAACTTTTTTTCTATCTTGTTTTGGTCATTGGACTGTGGCCTTACTGTGACACCATCCTGAAGGTTTAAGTTAAACAGATCAACCCAATACTTATTTTTAAAGTTTGGTATTTATTCTGTAGGTCTAGTATGCTGAACTGCTAAGTTATAAGGATGTAAACAAACCAATGTTGATTGTCAAGCAGTGGTGTGGGACAAATGCACACACACAGATATATATATATATATATATATATATATATATATATATATATATATATATATATATATATATATGCAGCACAATTTTGTCAGTGAACAGGTCGTGGCCTCAAAGCGACGAAATGTTGAAGTGAATCTGACGGCTTTTGTGTGTTATTTTAAATGGCTTATAAACACCTTCCACGCTGCAATTGTTTATATATATATATATATATATATATATATATATGTACACTCTTTCACACACACACATACACAAACAAATATGCATATTACACACACAGGTTTCTTTCAGTTTCTGTCTACCAAATCCACTCTCAAGGCTTTGGTCAGCTGAGGATATAGTAGAAGACACTTGCCCAAGGTGCCACGCAGTGGGATTGAGCCCAAAGCCACATGGCTGGAGATAAAACATTTTAACCACACAGTCATGCCTGTGAATTGGTCGAGTGCCTGACATACCATAGTAATAATGTGGTTTGAATGGCACAACAATGCACTATAATAACAACAATGGACTATAATAACTGCTGTAATTTAATCATCCATGGTCTGATAAATACACAGACACATATGTATAGGTTTATACAAAAACACATACTTATGCCTTGCACATAAATGTAAGACACTGTTGATATATATATACACCCTTATGCATCTATATACTCATGATGCCTCATCTATTGGTGTATAGAGTTGTAGGCATATATACCTTCATGTGTGTGTATTTAATACATGTATGTGTGTATGTATATGTACACACACATATCCATACAAGTGTAAATACATGTAAACAATTGACATAATTATATATATATATATATATATATATATATATATATATATATATATATATATATATATATATAATCTAATGAACACATCATCATTTTCAGAGATGCATATACATGTATAAACTCTGATGCATGTGCATAGCTACAAGTTACTAGCCAGTAATCTGCTTTAATGTGGCATGCTACATTTGGGAGAAATAAGTCCTTAATCTGCCCACGCCATCTGTGTCATAAGCCGGAGAATCCAGCCAACCACAACCAACACCATTGGTGACACTGGCACCACTACCACCAACACCCAATTCTCCAAAAATATTAAAATATAAAAGCTGTGTTAAGGTTTCCAGTTGCTAGTAATTTCCACCACCACCACCACCACTACCACTTCCACTGTTGTCACTGCCACCATCACTGCTGCCGCCGTCCCCACATTAGTAGGTTCTTGTTCTTGTCTTTCCATTCCTCTTCTGTCTCTCTTTCTCATCAATTAACACAACTAAGGAACATCCTAATTCATTTTGCTTCAGGTCTACCTGGAGCTGTGAGAGATAATGGCTTCGTTGCCATTTCAGTAAAAATGTTGAGTTTTATACATACATAAATACATTCATTTATTCATACTGTGTGTGAGCGCATGTGCGCGTACGCGTGTGTGCATGTACTTGAGTTGTATGTGGATAATTACACATGATACACACACACACACACTTACATATGTTTGAATGAATGTCTGCAAACACACCAACATATATGTATGGACATACCTTAAATGAATGTTCTTAAAAGTCACTTGAAAATGAGTATGCACATACATATATGCATTCTTCATGTACGTACATTCATACACACACTTCTACTCAGAAACAAGGGTTGATTTATAAAAAAAATTCTTTGTAAATATTCTCTTGATTGTAAACCATGATTATCCAAGAAGTCTGATGCAAAATTTCTGGTTAACATCTATTTGTTTTTAAGCTTCAAGTGTCATCTTATATAAGTCCAGTATGATGTGGCATGGTTTTTAGTTAGCAGTGAATTTAAATTTGCTTCGAGAGGCATGAAGATTCTAGAAATTATTATAGCAAGAGAACAAAAAGAATTGGCATAATTTTAAGTTTAGCATGATACTGGACTCATTCCCATCATTCTGTTTTTTTTTTATTTTACTTTACTTTATACAAACTTTATATTCTTACTTTAATTCTGTTGTTGCTTTTCTTTTTCCTAACAAATCTCAAAGAGTTTTGATAGAATGAGACAATTTTACAGTTCTCCATATTTCAAGTGGATATTTGGAAATACTTTTATTCTTAGCAGAGAAAAATATATTTCTTTTTCCACTTAGTATTTCACTTTTAGTTTCTACTTAAGATCTTCAGGGTATTCCATTTTTTTTTTTACTTTCTTTAAATTGGATTTTTGAAACTTTCTATTTGAGTTGACTAAAATAAATAAATTCTTAATAATTTGGTTTAAAATTTTCAGACAAATTTTATTGTTGTTGAAAGTTCTGTACGATCTCTGATTGAAGTAGAATGTTGCTATCAAATTTTATTCATCGTTTCTCATGATTTTTTTTGTTCATACATTTATATGGTTGTTTGTAATGGTTATTGATTTATTTTATTGTATATTTTGTTTATATATTTAGTGTGGGTGGGAAAGGTTTGTAATTCAATTTTTCAGTTTTTGTTCCATTGCTAATAGTGTGCAGTCTGATGATTTCAAAATTTGATTAGGTTTGCAAATTAAAGTTAATTTGCTCTATTGAACTATAATGGGGTGTAGGCCCAATTTTACTTTAATATTTGGTTTGTTAAGGTAAACAGTACAGAATTTATTTTCCTATCATGTTTCTCTAATAATGATTTTTAAAACAGGACTACAATCTTAAGTTTTGTGGAAGAGTATAGCTGATTACAATTGATACCCAGGTCCTGATTAGTCCTGTTTTATCAACTACACAAGAACAAATGATAATGCTTTCTGCTGGTTAGATGCTGGATTGACTTATGAATATAAAATATAATATAGTGACTCCATTGAACTGAGTCATAAAGTCGTCTCTGCCAGTGAGAATGTACACGAATCAAATGAAATACTATATGACATTCAGTTAGCTCTGTACCATTTTTCCTGATTCTGTTTGCACCTATAATAATAATAATAATAATAATAATAATGATAATAATACATTCTCAAAAGTAAATGAAAATCTTAACAAAAAATACTGACATACATATCATTACAAATATCAAAATATTGTGGGTGACAAGTGTGTACAGTTGGATAATGGTATGCTTCCACTGAGTGATTCTAAGAGGAAAGACGTAGAGAATCACTGATATGAAAGGCTATTAAATATGGAAAATGCACAGGAGAAAGACTCACAAATGTTGACATAGCAGACGGGCCAGTTATTCTAGCTGACAGTAGTATAGATAGATAAGACAATTAAAGAGATGAAGACAAGAAATTAAGGAATTACTGCAGAGATGCTTAAAATATCTGGCAGAGTTGGATATGGCCTAGTCACCCATATTGTTAATCAGGTTAAAGAGGAAGGTGTCATACCCAATGACTGATGTAGTAGCATTATAGTCAGCTGTTACATGGATAAAGGAAATGTCTTAGAAGTAATTATAGAGGTATCAAATTGCTGGACCAGGTCATGAAAGTTATGACGAGAGTTGTTGTTCATGCTATTGTTGCCTCCACCACCACCACAGTGACTTCCACCACCGTGACTTCCACCACCGTGACTTCCACCACCGTGACTTCCACCACCGTGACTTCCACCACCGTGACTTCCACCACCACTGCTACCACGGTCATTATCATTTGTGTATAGAAATCTTTTTGCAAACATGTTTAGAATTGAGATAATATTAATTTCTAACATTGGCTCAAGGTTACATAGTTTTTTGTGGGGACAAGTATGTGGAATGGTTGGTTGAATTGATATTGCCCCCACCCAATTCCTAAAGATAATTATTTTTTCACAATGACCCTAGAAGAATGAAAGATAATTTTACCCCCTGGTAAGATATAAAATCAGAATGTAGAAGGATGTCAGTAAAAACCACCAGGCATTTTGACTGTTGTTGTAACATCTCTCTGTCAATCCACTGCCCTCAGGACGTAAAATTATATTAACATCAGTTGCATGAAAATATCTTAATGCTAGCATTGAATCAATTATTAGTTTATTTTTCTGCAGAAGTCATTGAATATAATGAATATTGAGATATCATGACCAGAAAGGTCATTTAAATAATACTGAGTTCCAGAACAGTTTGGGGTAAAATTCCAAAGAACAAAATATGAATTTCTAAAACACGCATGCACACACACACACACACACACACACACATGCACATGCACATGCACACACACGCACACACTCAACAATATGCGTACCAGACAGAGAAGCTCATATGCATATATAGACACAGGCTTGGCTGTGAATAGACACAGGCTTGGCTGTGAATAGACACAGGCTTGGCTGTGGATAGAAACAGCTGTGTTTATGTGGTAAGAATTTTGCTTCTCAACCATGTGGTTTTGGATTCAGTCCCACTATATGATACCTTGAGCAAGTGTCTTCTATTATACTCCTGTGTTGACCAAAGCCTTGAGAAAATTGTTTTGTGTATATATATATATCCTTCAGTGGACACTAAACTCTGCTTGCGAAGACCTGTTGGGGCAAGTGAAATCGAAATCTTAATTGAACCATATTCGATGACAGGCACCTGTGCCAGTGGAGCACCAACAGCACTGTCCGAGCGTGAGAGCAGCTGTCTGGCTTCCGTGCTAGTGGCCCGTAAATAGCACCATTTGAGCGTGATCGTTACTAGCATCGCTTTACTGGCACTTGTGCTGGTGGCACGTTAGAAAATCATTCAAGCGAGGTCATTGCTAGTGCTGCAGGACCGGCTCCTGTGCAGGTGGTATGTAAAAAACACCATTTTGAGCATGGCCATTGCCAGTACCGCCTGACTGGCCCTCGAGCCGGTGGCACGTAAAAACACCCACTACACTCTTGGAGTGGTTGGCGTTAGGAAGGGCATCCAGCTGTAGAAACTCTGCCAGATCAGATTGGAGCCTGGTGCAGCCATCCGGTTCACCAGTCCTCAATCAAATCGTCCAACCCATGCTAGCATGGAAAGCAGATGTTAAACGATGATGATGATGATGATGATATATATATGTTGGCTGTCTGCTTCTTGCAGATCATGGCGTTTTCTTGTACCCACAATTGATCTTTCCAAGCATGAAATCTTGAATGGCTTTTGAGTATTGAAAGGCATTTGAAGTGCTGATCACAGAAAACAGCACAGAAAACTTCATACAAATTCCATTAGATTAATTTACCAAATTTATTATCATAATTATGGATGTATTCAAACACTTCTGTATTCTCATAATTTTTAGCTTCACTTAAAAGTGGTTGTTCTGTTGAAACACAGAACACTGCAGTAGTTACCATGAAAGAAACTCTCATATTGGTTTTCAATGTGTAAACACCTTCTTCTTTATATTGCTAGTGGGAAGATAAATCATCTGCCACCAGCAGCACTGAGAGCACCAGATCACATGATTTTGCCCTGCTGTGGCCTTGTCAATGGTGAATGCTCGGATGCTGGTGTATCCATGGAAAGCCAAAATCACATGATCTTGTGGTCTCAGCGGTGGTGATGGTGGGTGATTTATCTCCCCACAAGCAATATAAGCATGAATATATTTACACACTGAAAGCCAATATGAGAATTTCTTTTATGGTAACTGCTGCAGTATTCCGTGTTTTAACAGAATATATACTTTTCAGTGGGGCTAAATATTTCCTTTTGGTATTAAATACTGCTTCTGTCATACATTTAGAAATGCCGTTGGCATTTACCACCTTTTTTCCATACCCATACACACAATGTACATATACCTATGTATGTATTTACATTCACAATATTTAAAGGTGCAGTTAAGAGGTTTGCTTACCAACTTCATAGTTTTGGGGTTCAGTCCCACCATATGGCACTTTATACAATTGCCACCTACTTTCACCCTGGGTTGACTAAACCATTATGAGTAAATTTGGTAGATGGAAACTGAGAGAAGTCAGTTGTGTGGGTGTGTGTATATATATAAGTGTGTGTGAGTGAGTGTATATATATATATATATATATATATATATATATATATATATATATATATATACACATATATAAATATATGTGTGTGTGAGAGTATGTGTATATTTGTGTCTCGAGACATCGTGCATCATGTGATTGTTGGAAATGAATGTAATTCAATGTCATATTCTGCAAAAATATATTATTACCTTGAAGTATTACCTTGCTTCGAAACAGGTAATGATTGGTGACAGGAAGGGCATCCAGCCATCGAAAATCTGCCTTGATAAACAATGCCCAACCCATGCAAGCTTGGAAAGATTATGTATGAATATATTTATATATGTCTATGTGTGTGTGTGTGTGTGTGTGTATGTGCAGACATGGTTGTGTCTTTAGAAAGTTTAGTTCCAACTATGTAGTGGCAGGATCAGTTCCAGTGTGCACCATCTTGGCCAAGTATCTTCAACATATAGTCTCAGGTCGACCAAAAATTTCTCTCTCCATCATTATCCATCTGCCAATCTCCTTCCACACTCTTGCAAACTTACTTCCCTACCCACTTACATTATCCAATCTGTACCAAGTCCCTTATATTCACCTTGACGGCTCATTCTGATACGTCTTTGCCATCATCTCTCTTTTCTAATTGGAATAACCATGTTTCTCACAGCATGACACCTATTCCTGCCTCTTTATTGTACTTTACATTTCATCACCTGGCACAAAGCCACCTCCTTCAATATTGCACCTCCTCGTTTGATGGGGGCTTGCATGTAGCTAGACCACTTCACTAGTGCTGGTGCCAAGTAAAATGTCCCCACTGTACTCTGTAAAATGGTTGGCATTAGGAAGGGTATCCAACCATAGAGATCATGCCAAAGCTGACACTGGAGCTTGGTGCAGTACTCTGGCTCGCCAGCTCCTGTTGAACCAGCTACTCTATGGAAAACAGATGTTAAATGAGGATAATATACACCTGTACATTATGTCTATTCATACATTTTCCTCCGTCGTTTGTAAACAAAGTACATTGTTATTTAAACATAGGATATTTATTTTATAACATGAGTTATCTATTCAGTACTAATTATTTTAGCACCTAATGTTGTGTGTATTTGTATATACATATATACTAATAAATACACATGTGCCCGCACACTCACACATGTGTACGCATGCACACACACACACACACAGTTGGTTATTTATTAGTATTAAAATATTCTCTTTCATGTAGACAGTGTTTGAGATGAAATGGTAGAGTAGAGTGAAGTCAAACTCATTCCCAGAGATCTCATACTCAGAAAAATCAATCATGTGAGAGAAAAACATCTCAATAAAAATGAAAGAGGTTAAAAATGAAAGAAAAAGTGACTGTAACATTTGATTGGTTACTGAATTGTTAATGAGGTGCCCTGCCACTTCTTGTTGAAATACTATATGTTTTATAACAAATTAGATTTGATATTAACAATGTTGCCATTTACAAACTCTTTGAATTTTGTATGGGTTTTTATCTTTCCATTTTTTATTTATATTTGCTAAAAATTGATGATGGTAATGGGTGGGTGGGGGGGTCATTATTGGATTTTGTTGTTTTTGTTAACACTGTAATTGTATCTTGGAATACTGTTGAAGACCCACAGTAGTTGATGGAAACAGAAATTATAAATAGTATGCAGTATTATATGGATATGATTAAGACGGTGAGCTATCCCTCTTGCAGCTCCCTAGATTCACAAAGGATTTGTAATTTAAAAGCCCTGTCAATATCAGCTCTAATTAATACTGATTCTTGATACCATTGAGTCATAGATGTCTAAGTTGATAATATTGGTTTAACAGATAAAAATGTTTAATTCATATTTCATTACTGACACTTCTCTGGGTCCATAACTAAAAAAAAAAAGGAAAAAAAAAAGAAGAAAAAAATAGAAATATTTCTTACACTCAAAGAATAGTTTTTAAGGGCCCGAGATTAATAGTAGTTTGTGTTTAGTGTATCATGAGATAAATCTGACTTTGGATACGATCTTAAGTATGAGAAAGTGTGCTATCTATTGTTAACAACCAGGTGAACAGTAGTATGTTGAATTAAGTATATTTCCCAACTAGCCCAACAGTCATTTACTATCGTGTTTGCAACATGCTCCACATCTTTGATCCTGTTTTAAGTTACCATGATGTTGTGAACATACTGGAACATCTTGGTCATTAGCTTTCAGGACATTGTTTCATTAGAAAATGCCATACTTTCCAAAGTTAACACCATTCCTGATATCCCTATGCACCCTTTCTTCATTACAGTTCTTTTGCTGTTCACCTCCTTGTCTTCATGTGTTTTATTCTGTGCACTATGTATGAACTTTTGGCTGTCATTGTCTGTTTTTTACTTGGCTTATTTTTGCTTTCTGTCCATTCTTTTACTCTTTGCGAATGAGTTGTAGTGCACCTGAACACTATACAATAAGCTCATTATTATTATTCTCATATTAGGAATCTTTACTGCCACAATTTAGTATTCCAGACCTCACAACTATAAACCTGACTCACACAAAAACATAAAGAACCCTTAAAAAACTAAGAAACTTAGAGGGATTTTTAACAGATTATTTAGAGATATTACTTTGCAGTATCCCAAAGTAATCATCTGCAAAGGTTTATAACCTTTGCAGAATAGCCTTTACTAACTCAGATAGCAATATACAAAAACAATAAAACATAACTCTATACGTCTCAAACTACTTTATATACAACACATATATTACAAAACATTCACCACTGACAGTGTTGCTCCAGCATGGTTTTAGTTGTGATGCTAAACATCCATGAAAGAACCAAAGGCTCAATACATCATATTCACCATATTTTCTCTTATGGTGAAATAAATCAGAATTTATTGCAAATTAACAGGTTTTCTAATAAATAATAAAAAGTAATACATCCTGTTAAATTTGTGTTTCCTAACAGGTTATTTTTATTTTTAAAATTGCTTTCATTATTACACCATCATTATCATCATCATCATTATTATCATTATTATAGCTACCATTAGCATTTTCTATATTTCACCGTTATCATCATTATTATCATAACTATCGTTAAGGTGAGAGCTGGCAGAATCATTAGCACACCGGGCGAAATGCTTCGCGGTATTTCGTCTGTCTTTACGTTTTGAGTTCAAATTCCGCTGAGGTTGACTTTACTTTTCATCCTTTCGGGGTCGATAAATTAAGTACCAGTTACGCACAAGGGTCAATGTAATCGACTTAATCCCTTTGTCTGTCCTTGTTTGTCCCCTCTATGTTTAGCCCCTTGTGGGAAATAAAGAAATAAGAATCGTTAGCATGCCAGGCAAAATGCTTAGCAGCATTTTGTATGTCCTTACATTCTGAGTTCAAATTCTGCTGGGGTTGACTTTGCATTTCATCATTTCAGGGTTGATAAATTAAGTACCAGTTAAATACTGGGGTCAATGTAATCAGCTTATCCCCTTCTCTAACATTTCAGGCCTTGTGCCTTTAGTAGAAAGGGATAGTATTATAACTATCATTGAAGGTGGTGAGCTGGCAGAATCTTTAGCACGCCAGGCAAAATGCTTAGTGATATTTCATCTGATGCTACGTTCTGAGTTCAAATTCTGCCAAGCTTGACTTTGCCTTTCATCCTTTCGGGGTTGATTAAATAAGGGGGTGATTAAATATGGGGTCGATATAATCAACTTAATCCCTTCCCTTAAATTTGAGGCTTTGTGCTTCCAGTAGAAAGGATTATTATTATTATTATTATAAAGCAATGAGTTTGAAGAATTGTAATAGCACCGGACAAAATGCTTAGCAGCATTTCTTCCAACTTCATGTTCTGAGTTCAAATTCTGCCAGGGTTGACATTGCTGTTCATCTTTTTGGGGTCGATAAAATAAGTACCAGTTAAGTATTAGGAATGATGTAATCGACTTCTTCCTGCAAACCTGCTGGCCTTGTGTCAAAATTTGAAACCGTTATTATAACTATCATCAATGCCATTATCAACATCTCTACCAATATCTTCATTAACATGAGAACCTCTTGGAAATAGCAGCCAAAATCACTCCTACCATCTTTAAAAAAGAAAAAAAAGAAAAACATTTAATACAGACCTAGAAAAAAAATGTGATAGTCACAGCTGGTACATCATTGATCTTGATATAATGATTAGTACTGCTGCAATTAAACAATATCTAATCATTAGCATATTACTATACTGTTTAACCAACCCCATACAAACTGTTAACTGCCTCTCAAACCACCACCATCACCACCGCCGCCACCACCACAACCCCACCCCCCACCCGCCATCACAACCCCCCACCCAACCAACCACTACCAGCACTACCGCCTTATATTAGTAACCAAAACTAAGATTTATTAATTCAGAAAAAAAATATTCAAATATTGTATTATTAATAATGATTTCTTGTATTGTTAATGACTACTACTACTACTACTACTACTACTACTACTACTACTACTACTACTACTACTACTACTACCACCACCAGCACCACCACCACCACAAACAACATTAATAAAAATAAAAGTAAAACAGTACTTAGCAAACGTCAACATTTATAACATTTTCTATAAGAACATAGAATTCTCATTTTAATTCTCCAATACTTGCCCCCCCCCCGATATTTACCAGCTCACACCCCCAGCTCCATCCACTACCACCACCTTCCACCTCCAAACAACTTGAATTAAGCTGATAAGAAGCTATCTAAATGTGGAGAGATTTTTACAAAATATATATTCATAGCCTTGCACACACACACACACTGACATTCACACAATTCACACACACACACACACACATACACAGTGTGTATACCTGTATATATTAATGTAATGTTAACCACATACAAATTAGACAAGCTACATTTGTTGAGTATGCATATATATATATATATAATGTGTGTGTGTGTGTGTGTGTGTGTATGCGTGACTTTGCACATATGTGTGTATATATATATATATATATATATATATAAATATGTCTGTGTGTGTATGTATGTATGTGTGTACATATATGTTTGAAGATATATATATCTGTGTGTATGTGTGTGTGTGTGTATGTATGTATGTATGTATGTATATATTGATGTATGTATATGTTCTGAATTTGTGCTGAGGAGATAATGCAGTAGAAGTTGGTTGATGTAATATGACCTTATCACATGTATCTGCATATATACAAAATAATATATATATATATATATATATGTATGCGTATGTATGTAATGTAATATGTGTATGTGTGTATGTATACATATGTATATTGTGTGTATGTATATTATGAAATCTCATCATAAATGATTATTGACTATCCCTTAGGGAATGAGATACATATTAATAACCTTATTTGCATACTGCATCTTTATAAGGGGGAGGGGAGGAGAAAGTTGTTGAATATCTGAACTTGATGGTGTCGGCGGTGGGGATAATGTTTATAGCAGTACTGAAGTTGATGATATTGGGCTGTAGTGATGGTTGTGTGTGTGTGTGTGTGTGTGTGTGTGTGTGTGTGTGTGTGTGTGTGTGGAGGTGGGTAGACCAAGTGGTTGTGATGGTAGTAGCAATGATAAGGTGGTGGTGTTGATGATGGTTATGCTGAGGATAGCATCATTGCTGATGCTGTCAGGGCCTTTCCTATAGCCTTTAAAATGTAAGATAACATATGTATCAACTACTGAGTATTTTGAAGGTAACCAACGAACCTGATTTTGACTCAGACCATCAGAGGAGCTTCTATGCAAGTCATTTGACTGGCTAGAAAAAGTAACCAAATCTTTCTCAAATCACATGCCCACCATTTTAAAGGGAAAGGACACAGTTGTGGCTGTGTGGTTGGAAGCTTGCTTCCCAACCATACGGTTCCACATGGTACCTTGGGCAAGTGTCTTCTGCTATAGCTTTGGGCCGACCAAAACCTTGTGAGTGGATTTAGTAGACGGAGACTGAAAGAAGCTTGTCAGATATATATATATATATATATATATATATATATGTGTGTGTGTGTGTATATGTATATATCTATGTGTCTTTGTGTCTGTTTGTCACTCACCACCACTTGACAACTGGTGTTGGTGTGTTTACATCTCCGTAACTTAGTAGTTCAGCAAAAGACACTGATAGAATAAGTACAAGGTTTAAAACTATAAGCCCTTGGGTAGATTTGTTTGACTAAAACCATTCAGGGTGGTGCTCCAGCATGGCCACTGTCAAATGATTGAAGCAAATATAAGATAAAAGATTAGATAATGAAGTTATAGATGCACAAAGACATGAGATGGTTATAGTTGGAAAGCCTTTGATTATTGATCTGCTGAGTTGGGGCTAACCTCGAGCTATGCAACAACTTTGACTCTGTTGATGTGTGTGAAATTGTGTGAAGTTGGTGGAAGTATGGTGGTGACTCTACTAGATGAGTGGAGGAATTGACTGGCAGAAGAAAAAAAAAATGCTGTGTAAACCTCCTCAAGGAATGTGAAGACGCAGGCTGGAAAGAGGAGCGTTTTCCAATCAAAGTCAAATGTAGAGGATTTGTTGGACACAGTGTGAGTGACTGTTGTTATCGTTGGGCTTAACTCATTGTAAAGTAAATACCACCATGACCGATATCCAAACTACAGTGGAAAAGGCTAGCCATTGGATTTGGTTAAAAAGTGACAATGTGCAATGGCTAGAAGAATATTGAGCTTTAATTGATAACCAGTTGATCTAGCAAGTGGCCTCGTATCAATGAAGGGGTGCTGGTGTGCATTAATGTCGTCAAGTGGTAGGCCCTGAAATGGCACACATTCTCTCCTGATGACCCCATACACTTGCTGGCTTCCAGTATGCAGAGCTTTCGATTGGTAGCACTTGCATGTGCAAGTTGTTTGCAAAACATCTAAGGAAAAAGAGAGAGAAAAAGAGGTAAACAAATGGCTTGTTTGAAATAGAGGAAATCAGTAAGGAGAGAAAACAAGGGAGAAAAATTGCGGAAGACAGAGTATAAGAAAGAAGTGCGGAAAGAGAAAGAAATGAAGAATCACAACTAACAGACATAGAAATTATATAAATTAAGACAACATCGCAAATAAATGAAAGACAAAATTCTTACTATAACCTATTAGATTTCTTACTCGTATTTCTCTCTCTCCTAATTTGACTTATAATCTTTCTACTAACCACTAGCAGTCCTCAATCAACTATCTCCTTTCTTGGCAACTTCTAATCTGTATGCCTTTAGCTTGCTGCCAATTTAATTACTATGAGATTTGTTGGATAGGTAATTAGTATAACTCGTTAAGTGTTAATTGGTGAGGCATAAATTCATAACTCATCTTTCATTGTCAAGGTTCTGAAACATTAGTATTTGCTATTTTTTCTTTTTAAGATGTTTACAATTTTTATTCCTTATGTAACATTCTGTTTTAAATTAAATTACTACCAAGTCTGTAGTACAGCTATCAAAACATGGATTTTAGCATGTCCAACTCTGAGATTGCCAGTACAAACAGTATTGATGTTTGTCGCTGAAAACAATATTCATAACAATCAATTTGCTGCTGTACAGTTTTGTAATATCATCTGATGTTATTTCAGTTCCTCAGCAGTTTTGCTCCTTTTTGTGGTAGTAATAATTATATAATGATAAAACATGGTTCAATATCAGAGCTGGTATAGTGGTGCTTTCTCATTGCATGGCACCTTGAGCAAGTATCTTTTACAATAGCCCTGGGGAAACTGAAAGAAGCCTGCCACATCTATATATATCTTTCTTTCATCTTTGGAGTGCAGCCATGCTGGGGCACCACCTCGAAGGGTTTGGTTAAAGGAATCAACCCCAGTGCTTATTTTTTTAAAGCTTGGTACTTGTTCTATTGGCCCCCTTTGCCAAACTGCTAAGTAATGGGGATGTAAACATACCAATACTGGTTATCAAGTGGTTCTGTAGGTGAATCCACAAAAAAAAAACAAAAGACAAAGACAGGTGTATACACACACACACACACACACACACAAACGCACACACACGCACACACACACATTAATATATATATCAGGCTTAATCATATAAGTAGTTGAAAAATAAGTATTAGGATCAATCTGTTTGACTAAACTCTTCAAGGAGGTGCCACAGCATGGCCACAGTCAAATGATCGAAACAAGTAAAAAAAAGAGGTAAAAGACATTGTGACAGAGTTGAAACTTGAATTATTTAAAATGAAAGCTTAGCAATACAAAGAAAATGTTGGAGTTCATTTTATGTCTTTTACTGAAAACAAAACTTGACTAATCTGAGGAAACAACAATATTTGTAGAGATAAATGATTAGTGAAGTCTATTCATCATTGATGTTGCCTTTCATATTTCTTTTGAAGATTGATGAAATAGGTACTAGTCATGTACTGGGGTTAATTAAGTTGAACATCTGTGGTAAAGAGTTTGCCAGGTGCAAGCGCAGGTGTGTAGTAAGAAGTCTGTTTCCCAAGCACATGCCTCTGGATTTTATCTCATTGTGTGGTACCTTGGTCAAATCTCTTCTGCTATAGTCCCAGGCATACCAAAGCCACGTGTATGAATTTGGTGGATGGAAACTGAACAAAGCACATAAGCCTCAGGCCAACCAAAGCCTTGTAAGTGGATTTGGTAGATGGAAACATATATATATAAATATATATATGTATGGGTGGTTGACCCCCTTTGGTGATGAATGACCATGGGATTGCACCTAGAAAGTTACCCTCTGAGGCACAATTCCATGCAAGGTTGTTTTATGCAAGACCAGCAGTCACCCATGCATACCAGCCTCCCGTCTCCATGCCACTGATGTTATCCAAGGGAAAGGCAAAGGCCAATCAATACAGCTTGGCACCAATGACATCGCATCTCATTTATACAGCTGAGTGAATTGGAGCAACATGAAATAAAGTGTCTTGCTCAAGAACACAACATGCAGCCTGGTCCAGGAATCAAACTCACAACCTCATGTTCGTAAGCTCGACGCTCTAACCACTGAGCCATGTGCTTTCATATATATGTATATGTATAAATATGTATATATATAAATATATATATATGTAAATATATGTATATATTTATGTGTGTGTGTGTGTGTGTGTGTGTTTGTGTCTATGTTTGTCCCCCCATCGTCGCTTGACAACCGATGTTGGTGTGTTTACATCCCCACAACTTAGCAGTTTGGCAAAAGACACCAATAGAATAAGCACTAGGCTTACAAAGAATAAGTCCTGGGGTTGATTTCTTCAACCAAAACACCCTCTAAGGTGGTGCTCCAGCATGGCTGCAGTCAAATGAGTGAAACAAGTAAAAAAATAAAAGAATATATATACCAAGGGTTCTATTTTAAACTGGTGATGCCCCAGCATGGCCACAGCCTTAAGGCTGAAACACATAACAGAATGTATATATATATATCTACATGTGTGGGTCTTTGTATCTGTACCCCCTCCTCCCACCACCACTGCTTGACAATCAGTGTTTGTTGGTTTACATCCTTGAAAGTTAGCAGCTCAGCAAAAGAGACCGGTAGAATAAATAGCAATCTTTAGAAAGTAAATACCAGGGGGTGGGGGTGGGAGTTGATTCATTTGACTATGACTTGTCAAGACAGTGCCCCGGCATGGCCACAATCCAAAGACAGAAACTAGTTGAAGAAAATATTTTCCAGTCCTTATTCTAACACGAGAAATGAATATGTTGTCACAGCTTGCCAGTATCACATTGTTTCAGTTCCTAGGCAGTTTGCTGGTGACCTTTTCAACCAAGTGCATACCGTTTTGCTCCCCAATCTTCCCTCCTTCTTCATCCTTCCCACCCTCCTCTATATGCCCCCATCTTCCCTTCCTCCTTTCTTCTCTCCCTCTTCCCTCTCTTCCCTCCTCCTCCCACCCTGTTTTTCTCTTCCACTTCAACTGATTTTTACTTAATTCGTTAATTATCTATTTGGTAATGTCCATCTGGTTGATTAGTTTGTTTTTAAGAGAAAATAAATCCCCCAAACACCAGAAATATCTTTATTTCATCTTTCATTTCAACTAGTCTGGCTTTTTTCTTAATGACTCACTAATTAAAAACACAATATTTAGCTATTTGTCTCTTTCTCCTTTGTTGCTTGCTCACTTTAATGTCTACAGTGTGCATCACCTTATTTGAGTCAAGTGTTTTGGCTATAAAGAAATATGAAAGAGTTTTATTAATATTACTATAAACTTCAGTATTATAATTATGGAAATCAATCTTCTGTAGGTAACATTTCTAGATGGGAGTAGTTTCTGTTAATTATAAGACCTGAGGTAATGTAGAATAAAGTGTTCTGCTGAGGAAAACAATGAAATGCCTTTGAAAGATTTGAACTTGTGAGTTGCTAGACACCTCATCCACTTGATCATATAATTTTTCTTTAGTTTGCTTTAATTATCACTGCCAAGGCCATGCTGAAGAAACCCCTTTAGTATAATCATGTGCGAATTCTGAATGAATTATGAGACAGTGGTGAAATAAAACATTTCTAAAATAACACCTTTAGTACTCGAAATGGGTTTCTTATTATCATTACTATTAAGGCAATGTACTGGTGAAACTGCTGGCTTGCCAGACAAAATGTTTAGCAGCATTTCATTCATCTTTATTTTCTCAAGTCAAATTCCAATGGGGTCGACTTTGCCTTTCATCCTTTGAGGGCGATAAAATAAGTACCAATCAAGTACTGGGGTTAATGTAACCATCTTCCCCTCTCCTCAAAACCTGCTGGCTCAGTGTCAACATTTCAAGCTATTATTATTATTAATCTTAAGGCAGTGAGCTAGCAGAATCGTTAGCACACCAGACAAAATGATTAGTGGTATTTTGTCTGTCTTTATGTTCTGAGTTCAAATTCTGCCAAAGTTGACTTTACCTTTTATCCTTTTGGGGTCAATAAAATAAATACCAGTGGTGCAACGAAGTCGACATAATTGACTTACACCTTCCCTCAAAATTTCTGGCCTTGTACCAAAATTTGAAATTATTATTATTTTTACTCTTAGAGCAGTGAATTCGCCAAAGTATCGGAGCTTCAAATGGTTTTTCTTTAGGCTCTTTACATTCTGAGTTCAAATCCTGTTAATTTTGCTTCTCATCCTTTTGGTGCCAATGCAATAGACTGACTACCCCCACCCTCAAACTTACTAGCCCTGTGCCTAAGTTGAAAATTAAAATTGCTTTCCATTCCTCTGAGGGATCAGTTTTAGTCAATTACCCACTTGTCCAAAATTTCATGCCTTCTGTTTATGTTAGAAGCAATTATCATTATGGATAATCTCTCTCTCACCTCCTCACTCCTCTCTGATATCTCTATGTGAGTGTCAGATATCGAGGGGATTCCTACTGAAAGTGCGACTCAGGTGAACTGCTGCCAATACCCACAGTAGGGTAGTTTTGGGATGCCATAGCTGATTATGCACAAGCTCACGCTGTGTCTGTGGAACCTGCAGAGACTCCTGGCTGACAAAGATGACTAGGTGTGGTTGTTTTCATTTGTGAGATTACCTTGCTATAGTTTGTTTCTTTGATTGAGCTGCAATCTTGAGTCCAGTACAGAGCAAAATTGAGGGTTTATCACCTGGAAATTTGAATGGGGGATCTTTTCATTATTGCTATTTATTATTTCTTTTTCATCATCGTCGTCGTCGTCGTTGTCGTCATCATCATCATCATCATTGCCTTTGCACAGCTTCTAATGCTGGAGATGTACTACAGTGTCATCTGTTCACTACCAGTGGACTAAGGTAACACCTCTAATTTCTCGTGCACCTTCTGGAGTATTCGAGCGGTTCCAAGCAGTATTATTATTATTATTATTATTTATTTATTTATTTATTGTTATTGTTAAGTTCACATTTTTTACTTGATGCATCCCACCAATTTCCAACTAGTTTTGTATTTTGTCTTTTTGTTGTTCTCATCTCGTGCCTTTGTGACCAATAAAATAAACCTTTATTATCATCGGTTGTACTATTCTAGTAGCCTTTCTGCAAGTGCATAATTCCTTTACAAAAGTGAATGCAGCTGTGTTCAATATATGAAATTTTTAGTATTGAAAATGCTTTATGTACACTACCAGTTTGTGTGTATGTTATGAGATTTGGTTATGCATTGTCAATATCTCTCCTTATCAATTCATTCAGGGTATTCACTACTATTATTATGGAGAATGTTTCTCCTTTCAATCCCCACATTCTGGATATTCCTATTTCCAAATTTTCATATTTGAATAATTTCTCTGTCAGAACTATATTGTTTGTTGAAATTGGTACATTGATATGGAGATATTATTTCTCTTGAATATCTTTGGCATTAATATCTTGGGTATTTGCCTTAATCTCCCAGTCTATGTGAACTGATTTGCCATAGAGTATAACCACTTTGTTGCTCTTGCTGGTGCATATTTGCATCATCTCTTTTCTATTGATATTTCATAACACTGGTATAATTTCCGAAGTATGTCTTGCTTTTACATATTCCCTTTTCATTAAGGTTGGGCAACCAAACACATCATAAAATGAATGGTTTATAAAAGCAAGATTTGAGTTGATACTTTATAACTGGCTTGCTGTTCTCTGCTACTACCACTGCTTTAACAACCATGATGTTTACTGGTACTATTTGAACTTTTGAGTGACCAAATAATTTTAGCTATATAACCTAATCTAGAAAAGTGTTGGTGTACAACCACAGCTGGTTTTCCTCTTGCCATGTCAGTTGGTGTACCGGTTAATTGAGTGAGAAACTAGGTAATGGGGACTGGTACCACTTGTGCTATGGAGATGAAATCAAATTGTAAATATGTGGAGTTAACCTTTTTGCATTTAAACCAGCCATATCTAGACCAAATATTCTATCTGCTTTATGTTCAAGTTGGCCAGATCCAGCCTCATACACCTCTCTTACAATGTCATTCTAAAAATAAGCAATTACATCATTGAAATCTTGAAGTTATTAGATAATGCATGATTAATTCAAAAGAATGTAAATAATTGAGTATTACATATGTCAGTAAGGTGGCAGGCAAGCAGAATCGTAGTACACTAGGTGAAATACTTAGTAGTATTTCACCCTTCTTTATGTCCTAAGTTCAAATTCTGCCAAGGTTGACTTTGCTTTTCATCCTTTTGGGGTCAATAAAATAAGTATTAGTTGAGCACCAGGATTGATGTAATGGGTCTGAGTATAAAAACTGCACCCTTCTGCTAAGCCATTTCTAGCCAGTGTGACAGAGTAGGCTCATCAAACAAGGATGATCTGAAACTCAAATTCACAGCCTGCACATCAGACTGTGGCTGATGGAGAGAACAGGCTAAGGTCTTTGTCCTAGAGGGCTTAGCATAGGCAGATGAAGCCAGTCCATATGACAGTAATCTGAATGTTAATTCACAATGAATGTTATCCAAGATATTCATTAGAAACTCTTCACTCTCAACCCTCTGAATCATTAATATTTCAGACAGTGGTGTTTTTGTTTTTTCCTTATTCACTTATGCTTTGCCAATCTTTGACAAGTATTGACTATTTATGGAATTGTCATACGGATATCTTATGGCATTTTGTAGTTGTATTTTTAGTTCTTTTAATAATTTCTACCACCATTTCTGTGTCCTCCTAATTTTAGTCAATGTACTTCTCTTTTATGCCAGTTGATCTAAACATGACCAAAATAATTTTCTTTCATGTTTTTCGTGTTCTGCAGCTATTCATATTAGTTCTTCGTTATTAGATATTTCTCTTACATATTAAGATGTAATTGCCTTTTAGCATTTATATTTTTTTTCCTAAACCTTTGTGGATTGTTCTAATTATTCTTAGGTATTGGTTGTGTTACCACAACATAGAAATATGGAATTATTGTCATTCATTCATTTCCTCCTCCAGCTGCTATTCTTCTTCTTCACTACCACCATCACTTTCTGTCTCCCTCTTCTACTTCCTCTTCTATTACTCTTATCATCCTCCTGCTGCTTTTCTCCTCCCCCTCCTCACTGCTGCCACTGCCACCGCCGCTGCCACCACCACCACCACCACCACCATCGTTATCATCATCATCAACAGTTCTACTGAATTTATGAATGATAAATACATTGACATGAACAATTTATTATTTTCTTATCTCTGAAGGTTGCGTATTTATTTTCTGTGAGATTCTTCAAGATATTGAGAAAGGTAAAAAAAAAAAAAAAAAAAAGAAAATCATAACAGTTTCACAATTTTCAAAACTGGAAAAACTTTAGGAAAGAAACATTAAAATTTAACAGTTAAAAACAAATGAAAATTTCAGAAATTTAATTTGATTTCAAAGAAAAATAAATTTACATGGACTTAACATCATGCATGTTAGTGTTTGTTTTGGAATAATCCCAACTTCTTCATTTCATAATACCAACAGTGGTGAATATTTTTTGGTTAATAATTCAGAAATATTTTCTTTAATCCTTTTTTGTCTGTTTTGCAGTGATATATATTTTGATTTCTCAACTGTCAGTTTTAGGTGTTTATTTTACTTTTTCATTTTCGTTTTGTAATTCTCTTTTTTGAATTTTGTCAATGAAATTTTCTTATTCTTTCATTGGTAATGATTGCTGCAGATGGCACAGTTGATAGGATGTTGGACTATCAGTTTGGAAGGTTGGTGGTTCACATCTTGTTACTAGCAAGAATAGGGCTTCATTGGGGTGGGGGTTGACATCTCTGCCTTCCTGAGCTAGTTTTCCACCACATTTCTTAAAAATCATGGTAGAGGGCTTGGTTTCAGAACCACTCATATCTAGAAACTGAGGTTGGGGGTAAGCAAGGGCATGCTCTCCATAGAAAATCCAGCTCCAAAAAAGCCTCATGGTAGCAAAGGAGAATGGACACCAGCCAGCCCAAAAGTTGGGGAGGGCTGCACCTGCCTACCTCGGTTGCTATGGCATTGAGGTAGATCCAGCCACCCCTGTTAATGGGGACAAAACCCGAATTTAAAACACTGGATGATGATGATGGTGGTGGACCCATGCATGAAAGTTAATATACTATCAAGAAGAATGGTGGTTGATATAATAACCTTGTGTAATTCATGTCAGCATGGATCTTAAAATGGTAATGATGGTGTTGTTAATGATGATGGTAACTGTGTGAATGCATGTATAGGTAACTCTTTAGGTTAAGATACGAAGCCTTAGATCTGTCAATTCATTACATGCATGGAATTAAAGCAAATTAAAAATGTTCATACGCAAACACATATACACACACATGAATGCATGCATGTACATTGTTTGCACACATACACACACACATGCACACGCTGACTTAAATTTCTTCTATGGCTTCTGTAGATCCAGATTTACTGGTGACATGATATCTTATTTCAAACACAAATAGTCTCTTGTTCTTGACAAATTTAACAAAACCAATCCCACAATCTTGTTGTATATGACATCACGCCGCTTTAAAGCAACATCTGTTGAAGGAGAACTCACAGACCTTTCTTTTTAATCATGATGTCGTGTACACACATTTTCTGTCATTATTACATGATGAAAAGGTAGCAAGAGGCGATGAAGATGGAGGTCCGTAAGCTGCTGAACGAAGTGCTGGGTCTCCATGAGGCTATTGTTGTGTCGTCGCTGGAACTGGCTGTGTGCTCTGTGGTCAGCGGCTAGACCTCAGAAGGTGTTGCTTTGTACTGTCTGTAGAAAAAAAATATTGTTGACCAACCTTACGTTGTTGCTGCAAGGAAAAAAACAATACAGGCAAAAATTTTTATGTATGTGCGTGTGTGTAGTAATTTTTTTTCTTTGTGTGTTGTCCTGTAAGACAATAGATGGAAGCAATGTTGTTTTGTTTTTTTTCTGTTTTTCAAGCCATGTGGAACGGCTTGTGTCATAGTAGTTGATGGTTCAGTTTCCAGGCTGTATGGTATTTTCTCCGGGGTAAGAAAACTGTTGCAGTTGGTTGGATTGTTCCATTCCCTCGTCTCTTGTGTTGTTTTTTTTTCCGTCGTCTCTTCATTTTTTTTACGAGTTGTTTGAGAGATAATTCCGTTATCACGTCGGGGGTCACCAGTTATAAGAATTGGATGAGATATGACGGCTCGGCCGTCTCTCCCCAGTTCTTATATTAATCATTAAAATCCAGAAATACAACAACACAAGGGATAACGGTAACAACAGATCAATAGTTTATTCTAGGTTGGTGTAGAGCCGTTTCGTTCCTGGGTGAACAGGCATGCCGCTAGAATACCAAAGAAGCTTCGACCACATATCGGGGTAGAGTTGTGACATTCGTGTTGTCACCTCCGCTGCTAGAGAGAGAAGAGATCGAACGCTATTGCTTTTTCTCCACCTGTTGCATTGCGCATGCATGCTCGGGTACTTCTGCTGACGGCAAGTCCTTGCACATGCGCAATGGCACTTCCCAAGATGGCGGCCACACGCGCCACTACATAATTAAATTCATGAAATCCTTAAAAAGAAGCAAAAAATCAAACGAAACATCAATAACTATACAGAATGATTTCATTTGTCTGCCATCTTTTTACTAACCATCATCATTATTATTATTATTATTATTATCATACTTCCGGTTGGAAGGTGAGAACATTGTTGACAGCATGACAAGTATTTTTGGTATCAAAACTACCGTCTTCGTTGATATTAATGTTCGAAAGTGAGCTTAAGACAATAGTCTTCGTCCCTTGAAAAAAAAAGAACTAAATAATATTTGGGCCTTGTGCCCAAATATTAATATTTGCGAAATGTTTACACGTTCGCGAACGAAAAATGGCGTGGAGGGGCGTAACTTTCTAATGCAAAACAAACCAGTTTGTGACAGCAAGAAAAGTCACGGAAATGTAATTTTCGCTGACACAAGTAACAATTTCAAGAACGAAATTGATAACGAATCCAAAAGCACCACAGACTTTATGGATAGCGATAAAATTAGCAGCAAAGAACAAAGAAGTATTGCGACAGAGAAAAACGACACAACGGAGAACACACAATCACTCGATGGTCGTATAGACAACACAAATGTAACTGCCAACTCCACAAACAAAAATAATATGGAAAATACCATGATAACTGATATCTACACAGAATATAACAACCCCAACAACACGGAGCAGAAAAGTTTAACAGAAAACAATAACAGAACGAATAACAACAAAAACATCGAGAATACAACCTATACCAATAACAGAAGCAGATGTATTTGAAACAGGGGTCCGTATACCACCGTTGACACCAACACAAAAGCTGGGAAAACAAAAAGCAGCACCAGCTGTAGAAAGATCACTACCAACGGCAGGGAAAGCAGTAAAAATAGCAATGGTGGCAGACATAACAACAACATCAGCAGGAATAGTATTAGTAATAATAATATTCCTTTAAGAGTAAAGGTTTCTGGAAATTCTCTCTGCATAGAAGAGAACTATGTATTATCCCTATAAGCTGGGTTTTAACCAATCTGTTAGTTGTATTATCAATACCAGATCAACAAATGGTGCTGACTTTACTAAAAGAGCTCTGGCCTTTTACATTCTGAATTCTTGTAAAGATCAACATTTTCATCTGTTTTAGATTTATAAAATAAATACCAGCTAATATATTCAATGGGCTATGTAGTCTTTAGCAACAAAAATTAACCTTGCGCTTATTCTAAAAAATAATAATAATAATAATAATAATAAATAGGCAAGATACATAGAAAGAAGAATATTTACAGAAAATACATTCTAAAACCAAATAACAAAAAACTAAAAAAAGAAAACACAGAATAAAACGTAAATGAAAAAGAAAATAAAATGGAAATAAAATATTTCCTTCTGAATTTAAAGAGTTTTCTGGTTTTCTTTTAGTCTCTTTTCAATTTTCTTTGGCAAAATAAAACTTTCAGAGTTGAAGAATTATTTTCTAAATCTACATTGAAAGGAGGGTACTGGTGAATTATGGGGGATAGGGGAAGGGGTGGAATAAAGATTATATATACATACATGCATGCAAATACAGATTGGCAGATAGACAGATAGAAAATACTAGGTAGGAATAATAATGACAGACAGAAGCAGAGATAAGTGTATCTTATCAACCAATAAATGAATACATACAGAGAAGAACACACACATACACACACACATTAAAAGAAAATAAACAATCAGTTTTGCTGCATGAAAAAATATTTGGTTGCCCTGTTGCTACTGTAGTAAATGTATTTGTTGTTGATGTTATATTTGTTGTTGCTACTGTTGTAGTTGTTCAGCTAGTTGTTACCACTTGCATTGATCGAAACTCACCAAAGCCTTTTTTTTTCTTTCTTCCTTCTACTTTAATTTGTTTATTTTTCATGGTAAACAAAGCCAGACACATGCATATGCACACACATACACATGTGCACACACACACCCATGCACACAGAGTTTTCTAGAAGCTTCTTCAACGAAGTTCCAAGATATAATAAAATATAAAAATAAACCCAAAACCTGATGAAAAACCTCTAAACCATATCAGAATAACTAGCTAAATAAACTTGCGTTCATCTATGGGCTTTTGTTGTTGTTGTTTATGTTGCTTTCTTACAGAATAGATTTGTGTATGGTGGTGGTGGTCATGTGGAGTGGTGTGTGTATAGTGGCTGGCAGAGTGATATAGTTAGTTATGGGAAGTAATTATAATGCTACACACAAGATGTATAATACACATGCATAAGTGTTGCATGCATGTGTGCAAATATATATGTATATATATATAAAGTTTCAGTTATGAGAAGTAATCATATATCACATTTTTGGCTTTCATTTTGTTCTGTGGCACCAGTTTCCACCTAGTCTTTTGACAGGCATGCGTAGAAATTAATAACTGTTATTTGCAAGGTATTTTTATTGGGCCAAGCAAATCCAAACACCCAGTTTTCAGTGATATTAGTAACAACAAGAACCTTAATTACATGAGTCTGTGTGTGTATACATATGTGTGTTTATATACATATATATATATATATATATATATAGTGAAGTATATTGCCACTTAAGTGTGGCTGACCCCTAGGGGTGGATGTTACTGTTGCTTTTAGCCCCAGGAGGACATCTCCTCCAGCTGGCTTATCGACACACTACTGTGTCCTGTTTGCCAAGGGAAGTTATCCCTCTCATCATGATCTGTAGCACGAACGGACCCGGGTTTCAGGGTTATTTCCCTTCGTCAGCGTCCGATAGCCACTGATCTTTGATGAGAGAGATAAATTCTTGGCAATCTTATGTATACTTTTCCAGTGAAATTCTTCACTGATATCGAAAAGGTGAAAACAAGCAATGTTAATTCTCTAAATGAAGTATTAACAGTAACTGCACAATAAAGTGAAGTATATTGCCACTTAAGTGTGGCTGACCCCTAGGGGTGGATGTTACTGTTGCTTTTAAGCCCCAGGAGGACATCTCCTCCAGCTGGCTTATCGACACACTACTGTGTCCTGTTTGCCAAGGGAAGTTATCCCTCTCATCATGATCTGTAGCACGATTGCCAAGAATTTATCTCTCTCATCAAAGATCAGTGGCTATCGGACGCTGACGAAGGGAAATAACCCTGAAACCGGGTCCGTTCGTGCTACAGATCATGATGAGAGGGATAACTTCCCTTGGCAAACAGGACACAGTAGTGTGTCGATAAGCCAGCTGGAGGAGATGTCCTCCTGGGGCTAAAAGCAACAGTAACATCCACCCCTAGGGGTCAGCCATACTTAAGTGGCAATATACTTCACTTTATTGTGCAGTTACTGTTAATACTTCATTTAGAGAATTAACACTCTCTGGGTGGTTGGCGTTAGGAAGGGCATCCAGCTGTAGAAACTCTGCCAAATCAGACTGGAGCCTTGTGTTGCCATCCGGTTTCACCAGTCCTCAGTCAAATCATCCAACCCATGCTAGCATGGAAAGCGGACGTTAAACGATGATGATGTATATAAGCTTGGTGTTACGAGTCACTGATGAGGATTAAGATGGTTTACATCAAAATCCAAAATTCTCGATCCGACTATATACAGGGTTTGGACAAAATAATGGAAACACCTTAAAATTTCAAAGAAATTTATTTTAATATGGGATAGGACCACCTTTGGCAGTAATTACAGCTTGAATTCTACAAGGTATGGACTTGTCCATTCTTCAGCTAAAGCAGTCTCCAGTTCTTGTAGTGATGATGGTGAAGGATATCGACTCCTTACTTGTCTTTCTAAAATGCACCATAAATGTTCAGTAATATTGAAATCTGGGGACTGTGGTGGCCAGATAAGATGTTCAACTTCACTAGAATGTTCCTTGTGCCATTCAGTAACAACTTTAGCTGTGTGAATTGGTGCATTATCATCCTGAAAGATTGCGTTTCCCTCTGGAAACAGTTCCGCATCCATAGGATGAATTTGATCAGATAAAATGCTTAAATAGTCTTGTTTATTAACTATGCCATGAAAGGAAACCATTGGGCAGGTGGATTTCCAAGGTATAGCCCCCACCCCTCACACATAGGCCAGGCATAGGTGTGTCTGTGTGATAAGGAGCTTGCTTCCCAATCATGATTCCAGGTTCAGTCTCACTGCATGGCACCTTGGGCAAGTGTCTTCTACTATAGCCTCAGGCTGACCAAAGCCTTATGAGTGGATTTGGTAGATGGAAACTGAAAGAAGCCTGTTGTATATATTTATATGCATATATTCATGTGTTTGTGCTCCACGATCACTTGATAACCAGTGTCGGTGTGTTTATGTCCCAATAACTTAGCATTTTGGCAAAAGAAACCAGTAGAATATGTACTAAGGCTTACAAAGAATATAATAATATATATATATATATATATATATATATATAATATTAATCAAAGGACACACTAAAGTGTCTGTATACTGTTCAATTTGTTATTTTCAGTGTAAATATTTTTTGGTGGTCCGAATGAGGGTTTTAACTCTTATTTCTAGCGGGTAGACACTTTGTGTCCTTTGATTAATGTAATTTTAATTCTATAGCTATATAATGCTGATTTAGGCCTGCAACCACCTATATCAATATTGTTATTATAAACTATTTGTCTTGCCTTCGATAATAATAGCAGTATTAATATCTATACAAATATTTGCTTCTGAATAAATAAATAAATAAATATATATATATATATATATATATATATGTGTGTATATATATATATATATATATATACATATATCAATCATTTGTTCATCTTTTTTTATGCCTGCTTATGCCATACTGGTGCTGGTTGTGTAGGTTAATTTCAGTACAGACTCTCCACATATCATAATCCTTTGTTCAGTACTGTCTTAAGACAGTAGGCACTTGCCTATAACCCCACAAGTCTATGGGTCCCACAAGTCTAGGAATTCAATTGTCCTGCTGTCAAATAAATACTATGGAGCCCAGATTTGCCTGTAGCCCTATTAATACTTCTGAGGCAACCCTGCCTTTGTCATCTTGTGAGGCTACTTTGGCTTAGATCTTTCACTTCTACAGATACTTTCCACTTTGTGAATTTTTTAAGCAACTGTCATTTTTCATTTACATCACATATATATATATATATATATATATATATATATATGTATGTACACATACACACACACACATTTATATATGTATTTTTCAGTTATTTCCTGTTGTTAAAAATTTAAACAATATGTGTGTATGCTTGTAAGTTCACTTTTTGTTATTTATTAGAATTCTTCTGAGAAGGAAAGCCGGGGTTTTTTTAACATCTTATAGTTACATAACATACTAAAACTTCATTATTAACTTGGTGGGAGGGGGTCAGTCGATTACATCGACCCCAGTATGCAGCTGGTACTTAATTTATTGACCCTGAAAGGAAAAGGGCAAAGTTGACCTTGGCGGAATTTGAACTCAGAAGTAAAGACAGATGAAATACCGCTTAGCATTTAGCCTGGCATGCTGACAATTCTGCCAACTTGCTAACTTGTTGTTCTTCATAATGATAAGCAACCTGTTTAATTACTTGCACTGCAACAGGCAGAGTTATGTACCTTATTAGTTGTAATATTTTTCTGCTACAGGCATAAGCACTGAAATTTTAGTGAATAACATTGACTTCAGTATGTGACTGGTACTTTATTTTATCAATGTTCTAAGGATGTAAGGCAAAGTTGACTTTGGTGGAATTTGAGCTCAGAAATGCTGCTAAGCATTTTCTCTGATGTGCTGATGATTTTGCCAGCTCGTCCACTGCCTTATTAGTAGTTGTAATACTGGTTACAAATTTTGGCACAAGGCCAGCAATTTCAAGGGAGGAGTCTAGTTGATAATATCAACCCCAGTGCTCAACTGGTACTTATTTTATTGACCTTGAAAGGATGAAAGGCAGAGTTGACTTTGGCAGAATTTGAACTCAGAACATGAAGACGGACAAAATTTCTCTAAGCATTTATTCCTGGTGTGCTAACAGTTCTGCCAGCTCACTGACTTTTGTTGTTGTATTATCAAAATTTTAATTCATGTGGTTAGTTGTCCAGCATTAGACATTGCGGTGTTCATGCAACACATTTTTAAAGGCAAGCAGTGTGTATGTTTGATTAGCTTACAGGCACAACACAGTGGCTATAGTAGTAGTCATTAAATTTACAATAACAAGGTTAGTAGTAGTAGCAGCACAGCACCATAACACCTCAATATTCTTTGAGAAATAATCAAAGAATACCAACATCCCAAAACTATATTTAGACCCAAACACAATTATGGAAGTTTTCACATAAACAAAACATTGAAACACCATCTGAACAACTAAGAAACAATAAATCTCTTTGCTTATATCAATAAATAAACAGTTTCATATAAACACAAAAACAATTATCTGTATTCAATTGAAGAAGTACAACCTTGTCACAACATCTTTTATCAGCATCATCATCACTTCTGTTACCATTGTTATTGTAATTATCTTTTCTTTTTTTCTCTTCTTTGAGATCAAATGTTGGGTAATTGATAAATTAGGAAAGAAATCAGGCTTTATTTCATAGCAGTCCCTGATGTGAATCTCGATAGTCTTGTTTAATCTTTTATTTTATATTTAATATATTTCAGCTTTCAGCTCTTTCAATATCATTTTCTTCTTCTTAAGGCCTTTTTCTGAAGAATTTAATTTCTGTTTTGATTTTTACTTGGATATTTATTTGCATATAATATTTAAAGTTTGATGTTTTAGCAAGCTTTCAGCTAAATGGAATGATTGCCTGATATGGTTTCAAATTTGAAAATTATACATATTGTCAATTTTTGTGACACATTAAAAAAGAATGTAATGGTGAGGGTATGAGGTATGGGTATAACATCTGAATTATTAAATATTCTTCTTTGAGGAAGGTGGCTGGTTGAACACGTATGGTAATGTTACACAAAATGACTAGCAGCATCTAGTTTCCTGACTTGTAATTATGAGTTCAAACTCTCACCAGGCATTATTTTGTCTTTCGTATAGGGGTGGCTAAGTGGCGAAACAAATTAAATACCAGTAAAATACTAGGGTCAGGTTAATAAAAACTCTCTTGTTCTGAACAAAAATCAAAAGCAAAATTATGATTTGAAATTCTCCACCCTTTAAGAGTGCACAAATACATTGAGGTAATTACAACCAACTCAAAATGAGAAGGGGAAATGTTTGCAAGAACCAAGAATTCTTCAAAATTGACAAAATTAAGGAAAAGACAATTTGATTGTCTAGAGACAAGAACAGCTGAACAGATGAGGACAAATGTTTTTCTGTCTATTGACAATATCAGTACAGCAGTTTTTCTCCTTTGACTCCAATGGATGTAAGACATTGTATGGATAGTAGGGTTTTCTCACTTTAGTGATATGTTCCTCTTCATGGACTCTATTACATTTCAATTAGCTAGTGAGTTACAGTGAATCTACCAGAAAGCCTGTGTTAGTGACAGAGGGAAAATACCGACTATTGTGGTAATTCTACATCAACTAACAAAGCCATCAGTTTTCAGCTCTTGTGATAATAACATATCGCAGATAATATGGGATTATTTCAGTTGGATGTTATGATAAATATATTTAAACAAAATACAAATACTGAAAAAGAAATATCAGTTCTCCATAAATCTAACAACAAAAATTTAAGTAAACATCCAGGGTGCAAAAATAAAGTCCTTCCTTCCCTTCGATATAATCTAAACATTTACTTCAACACAGATATGGTAAATATAGGACAATTTTAAATGTGCTACTTTATTGAAGAGTAATTTCTAGAAAAAATACCTCAAACATGTGCTGTGTGGGTGTGTGTGTGTGCTTACACATGCACACTTGTATGACACAAACACATTTGGAGAAAGAGACTGTCACCTCCTCCGCTAAAAATCTACCAAAACAAATGGAAGTTTAATAATGATTGTAAAGAGTGTATCATGGAGGCAACAATTTTATTCTGGTGTTCTCTAGGATTACAGAAATCTTTCTTGTGAATTATGGTTATTAAGTAAAAGGAGATTTCATTGTAAACATATTTCTCACTTACTCGGAAAGTAACCCTATATTTCTTATCCCTTTTCCTAATCACTCCTTTACTACTCCATTTGTTCAGTTTTTATTTTTTATTTTTCTTCTATTTCCCATCTCACATTTTCATCCGTTTACAACCATTTGCTTTTTACCTCCTCACCCCTCACTTTCTTTTCTCTTTTGCCCGGTTTACTTCTCTTCTCTTTCCCTACTCCATCTCTTCCTTCACACTTCATCCCTATACTCTTCTTTAACTTTTATGCATGTATACAAGGGGGCGCTGAAAAGTCCCTGGCTTTGAGTAAAAGAAAATACAGGAGGATCAGTTAATCACGATTTTATTCTGCATATTCCCCTGTCAGATTCACTCACTCACTGCAGCAGTCTTTCAGTTTTTCTGAGCCCTTTAGAAGAACTCAGAATGTTGGGCCTCCAACCAGGAACTTTTCAGCACCCACTCGTATGTATGTATGTTTTTCTAAGCCCTGTAAAGGAACTTGGAAGGTTGGGCCTCCAACTAGGCCTTTCGTGATACCCTTAAAGCCAGGAACTTTTCAGCCCCCCCCCCCCCCTTATGTATGTGCTATACATGTGTGTACATGTAACTATGCAGTCCTATTTCCCTTGCTCTACTAAATGGAATTGTCTTTTTAAATCCTCCACCCTCCTCCAGTATTTCTGGTTCTGTTTAATCATTTCAGAATTAAATGGAATGTTCTAGTTAAAAAGTTTAGAATTTAAATAACTTTTGGACATCAAATATTTCTGTGGAAACTGGAATAGAAATGGAAAGTTGAAAATTATAAGAAAAAACAAATACACACACACACACGCCATTTACATACTCACACTACTTACAAATACACACACACACACACACACACACACAATCTGTAAAAATCAAGAAAGTTTCATTCAATTGCAATGTTTGTGTGTGATTATATGTTTGCATATGCTCATGTATGTGTGTGTAAATATGTACATATACATCTGATTTAGTGTGCATAAGAATATTTATTCAATATGTGTGAATGCCTACATACATACATACATAGACATTCAATGTGTGTATATTGTATAAAATCCAAATGAAGTTGTTTCACTCACTGATAAAAGCAAATAAGATAAAATTTATTTTGATTTCACTGAATATTATTATTATTATTATTATTATTATTATTATTATTATTATTATTATTATTATTATTATTATTATTATTATTACTATTATTATTATTGTTGCTGTTGTTATTAGTCGTCTTTTACTGTTATTATTACTATTATTATTAGTTTTATTGTACTGTTCTCTGTCTTCGGCCCTTGTGGCCAATAAAAGAAATCATTATTATTTATTTATATGTGTTTAATTTTGGTGATTTTTTTTTTCTTATTTTCTTTCATTTCTTGCCATTAATCATCAAATCAAATCAATTCTGAATGTCATTTATGTTTGTATATCAAAGAATTCTTCTTCTACTTCTTTCTTTTTCTTTGTTTTCTTTTTGTTCTTCTTCCCAATTCTGTGTTATTGGAATCCATGCGTGGAGAAACTGCAAGTAAATGCAATATGTAAGATTATCTACACAAATAATATATACACATATATATATACATATATATATATATATATATATATATATATATATATATATATATATATATAATATCAGTGTGTGTGTATTTTCATGAGTATACACACACACACACACAAACATATTAAACTCAGTTATACACACAGCAGATATACATGAATGAACTTTTCAATACATGAATGATTTTTGTTTATAAATGTGTGTGTGTGTGTGTAGTGGAGAGTGGGGAGCAAGAGACACTCAGTTGTGTGCTTGTGTGTGACTGTGCATGTGTGTGTATGTGAATGTATATGTATGTATGTAAGAGAAAGACATTGGTGTGTGCATGTGAGTATGAAAAATTTACATGTTTCTCTGTGTGCGTGTGTGTGAGTGTGTGTTTTTGTCTATTTAACTATTTCATATTTTCCTAAAGTAGTGTACAGTCAGGTAGAAAGGTGGAGCTAGTTTGCTATAGTGATGTGATTGTGTAACTGAAGTGATGATGGTGGTGGTGGTGGCGGTGCTGGTGGTGATGATGGTGTTGATACAACAGATAGCATGCGTGTGATGGTGGGGATATATGAAATGGAAGAGGGGGTGGAAGGTAGGAAAAGAGAAAGGTTATTGCAGGATAAAGTAATAAAGGAGGAAATCAGGGGAGGTAAGAGGGTGAGGAGAAACTGAGGAACATACAAGGGCAGAGAGAGAGAGAGAGAGAGAGAGATAGATAGAGAGAGAGAGAGAGAGAGAGATAGATAGATAGAGAGAGAGAGAGAGAATTATTTAACCCTATGTGAGCTCTAACCAAACAGATCTTGAATCAAAAGACATTCCAGCCATGACTTTCTTTTCTTTTCGTTTACATTACCCAGTATATTTATGTGTTTTAAAGATAGGCACAGGAGTGGCTGTGTGGTAAGTAGCTTGCTTACCAACCACATGGTTCCGGGTTCATTCCCACTGCATGGCACCTTGGGCAAGTGTCTTCTATTATAGCCTCGGGCTGACCAAAGCCTTGTAAGTGGATTTGGTAGACAGAAACTGAAAGAAGCCCGTCATATGTATATATATGTATGTGTGTGTATATGTTTGTGTGTCTGTGTCCCCCCAACATCACTTGACAACCGATGGTGGTGTGTTTAGGTCCCTGTAACTTAGCGGTTCGGCTAAAGAGACCGATAGAATAAGTACTAGGCATCCAAAGAATAAGTCCTGGGGTTGATTTGCTCAACTGAAGGCAGTGCTCCAGCATGGCTGCAGTCAAATGACTGAAACAAGTAAAAGAGTAAAAAAAAAAAAATAGTATAGTTGTGTGACTACTAAGAGGTGAAAGGTTCATATAGAGAACACCTAATTGTCATGTCAGCAGAGTGGAAAAGTGAAGAATGGATGAATATAGAATAAAAGAGGTTTTTTTTCATTATATTCCTTTCCTTAATTTTCAATCTGAATTTTTGAATTACGAGCTTATTGCTGGGGTATCTGTTCTGTATTGAGACATCCATCACTAAATCAGAACAATTTAGTCCTAAGGTGCAGGCATGGCTACATGTTACGAAATATTATTTTCTTTGAAACTCAAAGTTCATTTCAAAGAACTCACGTTGCATTCTTTTATTCCTTTATTTGTTTCAGTCATTTGACTGTGGCCATGCTGGAGCACCACCTTTGTTGAACAAATTAACCCCAGCACTTATTCTTTGTAAGCCTAGTACTTATCCTATCAATCTCTTTTGCTGAACTGCTAAGTTACAGGGGACATAAGTGCACCAACATCGGTTGTCAAGTGATGGTGTGTGGGGGAGAACAGACACAAATGCACACACACACACACATGTATACAGCAGGCTTCTTTCAGTTTCCATCTACCAAATCCACTCACAAGGCTTTGGTCGGCCTGAGGCTACAGTAGAAGACACTTGCCCAAGGTCCCATGCAGTGGGACTGAACCTGGAACCATGTGGTTGGCAAGCAAGCTACTTACCACACAGCCACTCCTGTGCATATCCCTAAACAAAGTGTGTGTGTTTGTTTGTGAGCATTCAAATGTGTACTGAAACTATCTTTAAACCTTTTTTTATTTAACACTATGGTGGCTCTGGCATCTGAACTTAAGCATTGCTCGCTGATTTCCTTTGTGAATTTTAGAAAGTTAATCTATTAAGTTAGAGTTGTTGACAAAATACATTTGCATGAGAGATGAACCTCCTCCACCTCATTAAAATTTAATCTCAGAATTTCGAAGAATAGAACAAAACGCAGAAATATATCTAGTCCAGTTTCTAGACTGTACCATTGCCACTGCTGATGATACTACCACCACCACTGCCATCACTGCTACCACCACCATCCATCTGCCACCACCATCACCACCACCATCAGCACTGCTGCTACCATCACTGCCAATGCCTCTGCTGCTACCACCACTACTACTGCCACCATCACCACTGCTCCCACCACCACCACCAATGCCTCTGCTGCCACCACCACCACCACTGCCACCACCACCACTGCCATCACCACCACTGCCACCACCACCACTGCCACCACCACCACCACCAACACCACCTCCACCACCGTCACCACCACCAACACCATCATCACCGCCACCACCACTCAGTGCTCATCCATGGCAGAACAATATCTCACCAGTTGTTTCAAGATTGGTAACAGACTATTTTTTACTCACTGAAGAGGATTAATAATGTAGATACATGCCCAGAGTTATCATCTCACTGCTAATGATCAAACTCACTTCCAGAGATTTCCATATTTAACTTATGAAATTAATTAAAATGCCAGAGTAAACAAATAAATAATACAATCACATTCACATATAAAGGACAGAAGTGGGATTCGCCAAGGGGCCTGGGATTTTAACAAGTGTATATATTTACACCCACCCATACACACATGCATACAATTTTGTGAATATTTACTTTCTGAGTGACACTGTGTTTGTGTGTGTGTGAGTATGCTTGTGTATGTGTATGCATGTGTGTATATGTATGTGTGTGCATATGTGTGTGCCTGTGTATTAAATGCATATGTATTATGTATAAATTCCCTGGACAGGGATCCAAGATTCTAGCAGAGATATATCTGTAAATTATACATCTGCACAACGTTGTCAGTTGTGGCAATGTTAGGGTATAATAAAATCAGTAACCATACACTACCTCCCTTT